>NC_136498.1:84000695-84083190 GCF_053919585.1 Euprymna scolopes | reverse complement strand
CAATTGTCAGTGGCAATACAATATCATGCAGAATTTGTTCAATTGTCAGTGGCAATACAATATCATGCTGCATTTGTTCAATTGTCAGTGGCAATACAATATCATGCAGCATTTGTTCAATTGTCAGTGGCAATACAATATCATGCAGAATTTGTTCAATTGTCAGTGGCAATACAATATCATGCAGCATTTGTTCAATTGTCAGTGGCAATACAATATCATGCTGCATTTGTTCAATTGTCAGTGGCAATACAATATCATGCAGAATTTGTTCAATTGTCAGTGGCAATACAATATCATGCTGCATTTGTACAATTGTCAGTGGCAATACAATATCATGCAGAATTTGTTCAATTGTCAGTGGCAATACAATACATGCAGAATTTGTTCAATTGTCAGTGGCAATACAATATCATGCTGCATTTGTTCAATTGTCAGTGGCAATACAATATCATGCAGAATTTGTTCAATTGTCAGTGGCAATACAATATCATGCAGAATTTGTTCAATTGTCAGTGGCAATACAATATCATGCAGAATTTGTTCAATTGTCAGTGGCAATACAATATCATGCAGAATTTGTTCATTTGTCAGTGGCAATACAATATCATGCTGCATTTGTTCAATTGTCAGTGGCAATACAATATCATGCAGAATTTGTTCAATTGTCAGTGGCAATACAATATCATGCAGAATTTTTTCAATTGTCAGTGGCAATACAATATCATGCTGCATTTGTTAATTGTCAGTGGCAATACAATATCATGCAGAATTTGTTCAATTGTCAGTGGCAATACAATATCATGCTGCATTTGTTCAATTGTCAGTGGCAATACAATATCATGCAGATTTGTTCAATTGTCAGTGGCAATACAATATCATGCAGAATTTGTTCAATTGTCAGTGGCAATACAATATCATGCAGAATTTGTTCAATTGTCAGTGGCAATACAATATCATGCAGAATTTGTTTCAATTGTCAGTGGCAATACAATATCATGCTGCATTTGTTCAATTGTCAGTGGCAATACAATATCATGCAGAATTTGTTCAATTGTCAGTGGCAATACAATATCATGCTGCATTTGTTCAATTGTCAGTGGCAATACAATATCATGCTGCATTTGTTCAATTGTCAGTGGCAATACAATATCATGCAGAATTTGTTCAATTTGTCAGTGGCAATACAATATCATGCAGAATTTGTTCAATTGTCATGCAATACAATATCATGCTGCATTTGTTCAATTGTCAGTGGCAATACAATATCATGCAGAATTTGTTCAATTGTCAGTGGCAATACAATATCATGCTGCATTTGTTCAATTGTCAGTGGCAATACAATATCATGCAGAATTTGTTCAATTGTCAGTGGCAATACAATATCATGCTGCATTTGTTCAATTGTCAGTGGCAATACAATATCATGCAGAATTTGTTCAATTGTCAGTGGCAATACAATATCATGCAGAATTTGTTCAATTGTCAGTGGCAATACAATATCATGCAGAATTTGTTCAATTGTCAGTGGCAATACAATATCATGCAGAATTTGTTCAATTGTCAGTGGCAATACAATATCATGCTGCATTTGTTCAATTGTCAGTGGCAATACAATATCATGCAGAATTTGTTCAATTGTCAGTGGCAATACAATATCATGCTGCATTTGTTCAATTGTCAGTGGCAATACAATATCATGCAGAATTTGTTCAATTGTCAGTGGCAATACAATATCATGCAGAATTTGTTCAATTGTCAGTGGCAATACAATATCATGCAGAATTTGTTCAATTGTCAGTGGCAATACAATATCATGCAGAATTTGTTCAATTGTCAGTGGCAATACAATATCATGCAGAATTTGTTCAATTGTCAGTGGCAATACAATATCATGCTGCATTTGTTCAATTGTCAGTGGCAATACAATATCATGCAGAATTTGTTCAATTGTCAGTGGCAATACAATATCATGCTGCATTTGTTCAATTGTCAGTGGCAATACAATATCATGCAGAATTTGTTCAATTGTCAGTGGCAATACAATATCATGCAGAATTTGTTCAATTGTCAGTGGCAATACAATATCATGCAGAATTTGTTCAATTGTCAGTGGCAATACAATATCATGCAGAATTTGTTCAATTGTCAGTGGCAATACAATATCATGCTGCATTGTTCAATTGTCAGTGGCAATACAATATCATGCAGAATTTGTTCAATTGTCAGTGGCAATACACTATCATGCTGCATTTGTTCAATTGTCAGTGGCAATACAATATCATGCAGAATTTGTTCAATTGTCAGTGGCAATACAATATCATGCTGCATTTGTTCAATTGTCAGTGGCAATACAATATCATGCAGAACTTGTTCAATTGTCAGTGGCAATACAATATCATGCAGAATTTGTTCAATTGTCAGTGGCAATACAATATCATGCAGAATTTGTTCAATTGTCAGTGGCAATACAATATCATGCTGCATTTGTTCAATTGTCAGTGGCAATACAATATCATGCAGAATTTGTTCAATTGTCAGTGGCAATACAATATCATGCTGCATTTGTTCAATTGTCAGTGGCAATACAATATCATGCAGCATTTGTTCAATTGTCAGTGGCAATACAATATCATGCAGAATTTGTTCAATTGTCAGTGGCAATACAATATCATGCAGCATTTGTTCAATTGTCAGTGGCAATACAATATCATGCTGCATTTGTTCAATTGTCAGTGGCAATACAATATCATGCAGAATTTGTTCAATTGTCAGTGGCAATACAATATCATGCTGCATTTGTTCAATTGTCAGTGGCAATACAATATCATGCAGAATTTGTTCAATTGTCAGTGGCAATACAATATCATGCAGAATTTGTTCAATTGTCAGTGGCAATACAATATCATGCTGCATTTGTTCAATTGTCAGTGGCAATACAATATCATGCAGAATTTGTTCAATTGTCAGTGGCAATACAATATCATGCAGAATTTGTTCAATTGTCAGTGGCAATACAATATCATGCAGAATTTGTTCAATTGTCAGTGGCAATACAATATCATGCAGAATTTGTTCAATTGTCAGTGGCAATACAATATCATGCTGCATTTGTTCAATTGTCAGTGGCAATACAATATCATGCAGAATTTGTTCAATTGTCAGTGGCAATACAATATCATGCAGAATTTGTTCAATTGTCAGTGGCAATACAATATCATGCTGCATTTGTTCAATTGTCAGTCGCAATACAATATCATGCAGAATTTGTTCAATTGTCAGTGGCAATACAATATCATGCAGCATTTGTTCAATTGTCAGTGGCAATAAAATATCATGCTGCATTTGTTCAATTGTCAGTGGCAATACAATATCATGCAGAATTTTTTCAATTGTCAGTGGCAATACAATATCATGCTGCATTTGTTCAATTGTCAGTGGCAATACAATATCATGCAGAATTTTTTCAATTGTCAGTGGCAATACAATATCATGCTGCATTTGTTCAACTGTCAGTGGCAATACAATATCATGCAGAATTTGTTCAATTGTCAGTGGCAATACAATATCATGCTGCATTTGTTCAACTGTCAGTGGCAATACAATATCATGCAGCATTTGTTCAATTGTCAGTGGCAATACAATATCATGCAGAATTTGTTCAATTGTCAGTGGCAATACAATATCATGCAGAATTTGTTCAATTGTCAGTGGCAATACAATATCATGCAGAATTTGTTCAATTGTCAGTGGCAATACAATATCATGCTGCATTTGTTCAATTGTCAGTGGCAATACAATATCATGCAGAATTTGTTCAATTGTCAGTGGCAATACAATATCATGCAAGATTTGTTCAATTGTCAGTGGCAATACAATATCATGCAGAATTTGTTCAATTGTCAGTGGCAATACAATATCATGCTGCATTTGTTCAACTGTCAGTGGCAATACAATATCATGCAGAATTTGTTCAATTGTCAGTGGCAATACAATATCATGCAGAATTTGTTCAATTGTCAGTGGCAATACAATATCATGCTGCATTTGTTCAATTGTCAGTGGCAATACAATATCATGCAGAATTTGTTCAATTGTCAGTGGCAATACAATATCATGCAGAATTTGTTCAATTGTCAGTGGCAATACAATATCATGCAGAATTTGTTCAATTGTCAGTGGCAATACAATATCATGCAGAATTTGTTCAATTGTCAGTGGCAATACAATATCATGCAGAATTTGTTCAATTGTCAGTGGCAATACAATATCATGCAGAATTTGTTCAATTGTCAGTGGCAATACAATATCATGCAGAATTTGTTCAATTGTCAGTGGCAATACAATATCATGCTGCATTTGTTCAACTGTCAGTGGCAATACAATATCATGCAGAATTTGTTCAATTGTCAGTGGCAATACAATATCATGCAGAATTTGTTCAATTGTCAGTGGCAATACAATATCATGCTGCATTTGTTCAATTGTCAGTGGCAATACAATATCATGCAGAATTTGTTCAATTGTCAGTGGCAATACAATATCATGCAGAATTTGTTCAATTGTCAGTGGCAATACAATATCATGCAGAATTTGTTCAATTGTCAGTGGCAATACAATATCATGCAGAATTTGTTCAATTGTCAGTGGCAATACAATATCATGCTGCATTTGTTCAATTGTCAGTGGCAATACAATATCATGCAGAATTTGTTCAATTGTCAGTGGCAATACAATATCATGCAGAATTTGTTCAATTGTCAGTGGCAATACAATATCATGCTGCATTTGTTCAATTGTCAGTGGCAATACAATATCATGCAGAATTTGTTCAATTGTCAGTGGAAATACAATATCATGCAGCATTTGTTCAATTGTCAGTGGCAATAAAATATCATGCTGCATTTGTTCAATTGTCAGTGGCAATACAATATCATGCAGAATTTTTTCAATTGTCAGTGGCAATACAATATCATGCTGCATTTGTTCAATTGTCAGTGGCAATACAATATCATGCAGAATTTTTTCAATTGTCAGTGGCAATACAATATCATGCTGCATTTGTTCAACTGTCAGTGGCAATACAATATCATGCAGAATTTGTTCAATTGTCAGTGGCAATACAATATCATGCTGCATTTGTTCAACTGTCAGTGGCAATACAATATCATGCAGCATTTGTTCAATTGTCAGTGGCAATACAATATCATGCAGAATTTGTTCAATTGTCAGTGGCAATACAATATCATGCAGAATTTGTTCAATTGTCAGTGGCAATACAATATCATGCAGAATTTGTTCAATTGTCAGTGGCAATACAATATCATGCAGAATTTGTTCAATTGTCAGTGGCAATACAATATCATGCAGAATTTGTTCAATTGTCAGTGGCAATACAATATCATGCAGAATTTGTTCAATTGTCAGTGGCAATACAATATCATGCTGCATTTGTTCAATTGTCAGTGGCAATACAATATCATGCAGAATTTGTTCAATTGTCAGTGGAAATACAATATCATGCAGCATTTGTTCAATTGTCAGTGGCAATAAAATATCATGCTGCATTTGTTCAATTGTCAGTGGCAATACAATATCATGCAGAATTTTTTCAATTGTCAGTGGCAATACAATATCATGCTGCATTTGTTCAATTGTCAGTGGCAATACAATATCATGCAGAATTTTTTCAATGTCAGTGGCAATACAATATCATGCTGCATTTGTTCAACTGTCAGTGGCAATACAATATCATGCAGAATTTGTTCAATTGTCAGTGGCAATACAATATCATGCTGCATTTGTTCAACTGTCAGTGGCAATACAATATCATGCAGCATTTGTTCAATTGTCAGTGGCAATACAATATCATGCAGAATTTGTTCAATTGTCAGTGGCAATACAATATCATGCAGAATTTGTTCAATTGTCAGTGGCAATACAATATCATGCAGAATTTGTTCAATTGTCAGTGGCAATACAATATCATGCAGAATTTGTTCAATTGTCAGTGGCAATACAATATCATGCAGAATTTATTCAATTGTCAGTGGCAATACAATATCATGCAGAATTTGTTCAATTGTCAGTGGCAATACAATATCATGCAGAATTTGTTCAATTGTCAGTGGCAATACAATATCATGCTGCATTTGTTCAACTGTCAGTGGCAATACAATATCATGCAGAATTTGTTCAATTGTCAGTGGCAATACAATATCATGCAGAATTTGTTCAATTGTCAGTAGCAATACAATATCATGCAACATTTGTTCAATTGTAAGTGGCAATACAATATCATGCTGCATTTGTTCAACTGTCAGTGGCAATACAATATCATGCAGAATTTGTTCAATTGTCAGTGGCAATACAATATCATGCAGAAATTTGTTCAATTGTCAGTGGCAATACAATATCATGCAAAATTTGTTCAATTGTCAGTGGCAATACAATATCATGCAGAATTTGTTCAATTGTCAGTGGCAATACAATATCATGCAAAATTTGTTCAATTGTCAGTGGCAATACAATATCATGCAGAATTTGTTCAATTGTCAGTGGCAATACAGTATCATGCAGAATTTGTTCAATTGTCAGTGGCAATACAATATCATGCAGAATTTGTTCAATTGTCAGTGGCAATACAATATCATGCTGCATTTGTTCAACTGTCAGTGGCAATACAATATCATGCAGAATTTGCTCAATTGTCAGTGGCAATACAATATCATGCAGAATTTGTTCAATTGTCAGTAGCAATACAATATCATGCAGAATTTGTTCAATTGTCAGTGGCAATACAATATCATGCAGAATTTGTTCAATTGTCAGTGGCAATACAATATCATGCAGAATTTGTTCAATTGTCAGTGGCAATACAATATCATGCAGAATTTGTTCAATTGTCAGTGGCAATACAATATCATGCAGAATTTGTTCAATTGTCAGTGGCAATACAATATCATGCAGAATTTGTTCAATTGTCAGTGGCAATACAATATCATGCAGAATTTGTTCAATTGTCAGTGGCAATACAATATCATGCAGAATTTGTTCAATTGTCAGTGGCAATACAATATCATGCAGCATTTGTTCAATTGTCAGTGGCAATACAATATCATGCAGAATTTGTTCAATTGTCAGTGGCAATACAATATCATGCTGCATTTGTTCAATTGTCAGTGGCAATACAATATCATGCAGAATTTGTTCAATTGTCAGTGGCAATACAGTATCATGCAGAATTTCTTCAATTGTCAGTGGCAATACAGTATCATGCAGAATTTGTTCAATTGTCAGTGGCAATACAATATCATGCAGAATTTGTTCAATTGTCAGTGGCAATACAGTATCATGCAGAATTTGTTCAATTGTCAGTGGCAATACAATATCATGCAAAATTTGTTCAATTGTCAGTGGCAATACAATATCATGCAGAATTTGTTCAATTGTCAGTGGCAATACAGTATCATGCAGAATTTGTTCAATTGTCAGTGGCAATACAATATCATGCAGAATTTGTTCAATTGTCAGTGGCAATACAATATCATGCTGCATTTGTTCAACTGTCAGTGGCAATACAATATCATGCAGAATTTGTTCAATTGTCAGTGGCAATACAATATCATGCAGAATTTGTTCAATTGTCAGTAGCAATACAATATCATGCAGAATTTGTTCAATTGTCAGTGGCAATACAATATCATGCAGAATTTGTTCAATTGTCAGTGGCAATACAATATCATGCAGAATTTGTTCAATTGTCAGTGGCAATACAATATCATGCAGAATTTGTTCAATTGTCAGTGGCAATACAATATCATGCAGAATTTGTTCAATTGTCAGTGGCAATACAATATCATGCAGAATTTGTTCAATTGTCAGTGGCAATACAATATCATGCAGAATTTGTTCAATTGTCAGTGGCAATACAATATCATGCAGAATTTGTTCAATGTCAGTGGCAATACAATATCATGCTGCATTTGTTCAATTGTCAGTGGCAATACAATATCATGCAGAATTTGTTCAATTGTCAGTGGCAATACAATATCATGCAGAATTTGTTCAATTGTCAGTGGCAATACAATATCATGCTGCATTTGTTCAATTGTCAGTGGCAATACAATATCATGCAGAATTTGTTCAATTGTCAGTGGCAATACAATATCATGCAGAATTTGTTCAATTGTCAGTGGCAATACAATATCATGCTGCATTTGTTCAATTGTCAGTGGCAATACAATATCATGCAGAATTTGTTCAATTGTCAGTGGCAATACAATATCATGCAGCATTTGTTCAATTGTCAGTGGCAATACAATATCATGCTGCATTTGTTCAACTGTCAGTGGCAATACAATATCATGCAGAATTTGTTCAATTGTCAGTGGCAATACAATATCATGCAGAATTTGTTCAATTGTCAGTGGCAATACAATATCATGCAGAATTTGTTCAATTGTCAGTGGCAATACAATATCATGCAGAATTTGTTCAATTGTCAGTGGCAATACAATATCATGCTGCATTTGTTCAATTGTCAGTGGCAATACAATATCATGCAGAATTTGTTCAATTGTCAGTGGCAATACAATATCATGCAGAATTTGTTCAATTGTCAGTGGCAATACAATATCATGTAGAATTTGTTCAATTGTCAGTGGCAATACAATATCATGCAGAATTTGTTCAATTGTCAGTGGCAATACAATATCATGCAGAATTTGTTCAATTGTCAGTGGCAATACAATATCATGCAGAATTTGTTCAATTGTCAGTGGCAATACAATATCATGCAGAATTTGTTCAACTGTCAGTGGCAATACAATATCATGCTGCATTTGTTCAATTGTCAGTGGCAATACAATATCATGCTGCATTTGTTCAACTGTCAGTGGCAATACAATATCATGCAGAATTTGTTCAATTGTCAGTGGCAATACAATATCATGCAGAATTTGTTCAATTGTCAGTGGCAATACAATATCATGCAGAATTTGTTCAATTGTCAGTGGCAATACAATATCATGCAGAATTTGTTCAATTGTCAGTGGCAATACAATATCATGCAGAATTTGTTCAATTGTCAGTGGCAATACAATATCATGCTGCATTTGTTCAACTGTCAGTGGCAATACAATATCATGCAGAATTTGTTCAATTGTCAGTGGCAATACAATATCATGCAGAATTTGTTCAATTGTCAGTGGCAATACAATATCATGCAGAATTTGTTCAATTGTCAGTGGCAATACAATATCATGCAGAATTTGTTCAATTGTCAGTGGCAATACAATATCATGCAGAATTTGTTCAATTGTCAGTGGCAATACAATATCATGCAGAATTTGTTCAATTGTCAGTGGCAATACAATATCATGCAGAATTTGTTCAATTGTCAGTGGCAATACAATATCATGCAGAATTTGTTCAATTGTCAGTGGCAATACAATATCATGCAGAATTTGTTCAATTGTCAGTGGCAATACAATATCATGCAGAATTTGTTCAATTGTCAGTGGCAATACAATATCATGCTGCATTTGTTCAACTGTCAGTGGCAATACAATATCATGCAGAATTTGTTCAATTGTCAGTGGCAATACAATATCATGCAGAATTTGTTCAATTGTCAGTGGCAATACAATATCATGCAGAATTTGTTCAATTGTCAGTGGCAATACAATATCATGCAGAATTTGTTCAATTGTCAGTGGCAATACAATATCATGCAGCATTTGTTCAATTGTCAGTGGCAATACAATATCATGCTGCATTTGTTCAACTGTCAGTGGCAATACAATATCATGCAGAATTTGTTCAATTGTCAGTGGCAATACAATATCATGCAGAATTTGTTCAATTGTCAGTGGCAATACAATATCATGCAGAATTTGTTCAATTGTCAGTGGCAATACAATATCATGCAGAATTTGTTCAATTGTCAGTGGCAATACAATATCATGCTGCATTTGTTCAATTGTCAGTGGCAATACAATATCATGCTGCATTTGTTCAACTGTCAGTGGCAATACAATATCATGCAGAATTTGTTCAATTGTCAGTGGCAATACAATATCATGCAGAATTTGTTCAATTGTCAGTGGCAATACAATATCATGCAGAATTTGTTCAATTGTCAGTGGCAATACAATATCATGCAGAATTTGTTCAACTGTCAGTGGCAATACAATATCATGCTGCATTTGTTCAATTGTCAGTGGCAATACAATATCATGCAGAATTTGTTCAACTGTCAGTGGCAATACAATATCATGCTGCATTTGTTCAACTGTCAGTGGCAATACAATATCATGCAGAATTTGTTCAATTGTCAGTGGCAATACAATATCATGCAGAATTTGTTCAATTGTCAGTGGCAATACAATATCATGCAGAATTTGTTCAATTGTCAGTGGCAATACAATATCATGCAGAATTTGTTCAACTGTCAGTGGCAATACAATATCATGCTGCATTTGTTCAATTGTCAGTGGCAATACAATATCATGCAGAATTTGTTCAACTGTCAGTGGCAATACAATATCATGCTGCATTTGTTCAACTGTCAGTGGCAATACAATATCATGCAGAATTTGTTCAATTGTCAGTGGCAATACAATATCATGCTGCATTTGTTCAACTGTCAGTGGCAATACAATATCATGCAGAATTTGTTCAATTGTCAGTGGCAATACAATATCATGCTGCATTTGTTCAATTGTCAGTGGCAATACAATATCATGCTGCATTTGTTCAATTGTCAGTGGCAATACAATATCATGCAGAATTTGTTCAACTGTCAGTGGCAATACAATATCATGCTGCATTTGTTCAACTGTCAGTGGCAATACAATATCATGCAGAATTTGTTCAATTGTCAGTGGCAATACAATATCATGCTGCATTTGTTCAACTGTCAGTGGCAATACAATATCATGCAGAATTTGTTCAATTGTCAGTGGCAATACAATATCATGCAGAATTTGTTCAATTGTCAGTGGCAATACAATATCATGCAGAATTTGTTCAATTGTCAGTGGCAATACAATATCATGCAGAATTTGTTCAATTGTCAGTGGCAATACAATATCATGCAGAATTTGTTCAATTGTCAGTGGCAATACAATATCATGCAGAATTTGTTCAACTGTCAGTGGCAATACAATATCATGCTGCATTTGTTCAATTGTCAGTGGCAATACAATATCATGCTGCATTTGTTCAATTGTCAGTGGCAATACAATATCATGCAGAATTTGTTCAACTGTCAGTGGCAATACAATATCATGCTGCATTTGTTCAACTGTCAGTGGCAATACAATATCATGCAGAATTTGTTCAATTGTCAGTGGCAATACAATATCATGCTGCATTTGTTCAACTGTCAGTGGCAATACAATATCATGCAGAATTTGTTCAATTGTCAGTGGCAATACAATATCATGCAGAATTTGTTCAATTGTCAGTGGCAATACAATATCATGCAGAATTTGTTCAATTGTCAGTGGCAATACAATATCATGCAGAATTTGTTCAATTGTCAGTGGCAATACAATATCATGCAGAATTTGTTCAATTGTCAGTGGCAATACAATATCATGCAGAATTTGTTCAACTGTCAGTGGCAATACAATATCATGCTGCATTTGTTCAATTGTCAGTGGCAATACAATATCATGCTGCATTTGTTCAATTGTCAGTGGCAATACAATATCATGCAGAATTTGTTCAACTGTCAGTGGCAATACAATATCATGCTGCATTTGTTCAACTGTCAGTGGCAATACAATATCATGCAGAATTTGTTCAATTGTCAGTGGCAATACAATATCATGCTGCATTTGTTCAACTGTCAGTGGCAATACAATATCATGCAGAATTTGTTCAATTGTCAGTGGCAATACAATATCATGCAGAATTTGTTCAATTGTCAGTGGCAATACAATATCATGCAGAATTTGTTCAATTGTCAGTGGCAATACAATATCATGCAGAATTTGTTCAACTGTCAGTGGCAATACAATATCATGCTGCATTTGTTCAATTGTCAGTGGCAATACAATATCATGCTGCATTTGTTGAATTGTCAGTGGCAATACAATATCATGCAGAATTTGTTCAACTGTCAGTGGCAATACAATATCATGCTGCATTTGTTCAACTGTCAGTGGCAATACAATATCATGCAGAATTTGTTCAATTGTCAGTGGCAATAAAATATCATGCTGCATTTGTTCAACTGTCAGTGGCAATACAATATCATGCAGAATTTGTTCAATTGTCAGTGGCAATACAATATCATGCAGAATTTGTTCAATTGTCAGTGGCAATACAATATCATGCAGAATTTGTTCAATTGTCAGTGGCAATACAATATCATGCAGAATTTGTTCAACTGTCAGTGGCAATACAATATCATGCTGCATTTGTTCAATTGTCAGTGGCAATACAATATCATGCAGAATTTGTTCAACTGTCAGTGGCAATACAATATCATGCTGCATTTGTTCAACTGTCAGTGGCAATACAATATCATGCAGAATTTGTTCAATTGTCAGTGGCAATACAATATCATGCAGAATTTGTTCAATTGTCAGTGGCAATACAATATCATGCAGAATTTGTTCAATTGTCAGTGGCAATACAATATCATGCAGAATTTGTTCAACTGTCAGTGGCAATACAATATCATGCTGCATTTGTTCAATTGTCAGTGGCAATACAATATCATGCTGCATTTGTTCAATTGTCAGTGGCAATACAATATCATGCAGAATTTGTTCAACTGTCAGTGGCAATACAATATCATGCTGCATTTGTTCAACTGTCAGTGGCAATACAATATCATGCAGAATTTGTTCAATTGTCAGTGGCAATACAATATCATGCTGCATTTGTTCAACTGTCAGTGGCAATACAATATCATGCAGAATTTGTTCAATTGTCAGTGGCAATACAATATCATGCAGAATTTGTTCAATTGTCAGTGGCAATACAATATCATGCAGAATTTGTTCAATTGTCAGTGGCAATACAATATCATGCAGAATTTGTTCAATTGTCAGTGGCAATACAATATCATGCAGAATTTGTTCAATTGTCAGTGGCAATACAATATCATGCAGAATTTGTTCAACTGTCAGTGGCAATACAATATCATGCTGCATTTGTTCAATTGTCAGTGGCAATACAATATCATGCTGCATTTGTTCAATTGTCAGTGGCAATACAATATCATGCAGAATTTGTTCAACTGTCAGTGGCAATACAATATCATGCTGCATTTGTTCAACTGTCAGTGGCAATACAATATCATGCAGAATTTGTTCAATTGTCAGTGGCAATACAATATCATGCTGCATTTGTTCAACTGTCAGTGGCAATACAATATCATGCAGAATTTGTTCAATTGTCAGTGGCAATACAATATCATGCAGAATTTGTTCAATTGTCAGTGGCAATACAATATCATGCAGAATTTGTTCAATTGTCAGTGGCAATACAATATCATGCAGAATTTGTTCAACTGTCAGTGGCAATACAATATCATGCTGCATTTGTTCAATTGTCAGTGGCAATACAATATCATGCAGAATTTGTTCAACTGTCAGTGGCAATACAATATCATGCTGCATTTGTTCAACTGTCAGTGGCAATACAATATCATGCAGAATTTGTTCAATTGTCAGTGGCAATACAATATCATGCTGCATTTGTTCAACTGTCAGTGGCAATACAATATCATGCAAAATTTGTTCAATTGTCAGTGGCAATACAATATCATGCAGAATTTGTTCAATTGTCAGTGGCAATACAATATCATGCAGAATTTGTTCAATTGTCAGTGGCAATACAATATCATGCAGAATTTGTTCAATTGTCAGTGGCAATACAATATCATGCAGAATTTGTTCAATTGTCAGTGGCAATACAATATCATGCTGCATTTGTTCAACTGTCAGTGGCAATACAATATCATGCAGAATTTGTTCAATTGTCAGTGGCAATACAATATCATGCAGAATTTGTTCAATTGTCAGTGGCAATACAATATCATGCAGAATTTGTTCAATTGTCAGTGGCAATACAATATCATGCAGAATTTGTTCAATTGTCAGTGGCAATACAATATCATGCAGAATTTGTTCAATTGTCAGTGGCAATACAATATCATGCAGAATTTGTTCAATTGTCAGTGGCAATACAATATCATGCAGAATTTGTTCAACTGTCAGTGGCAATACAATATCATGCAGAATTTGTTCAATTGTCAGTGGCAATACAATAT
Source organism: Euprymna scolopes (assembly GCF_053919585.1). Taxonomy (NCBI): domain Eukaryota; kingdom Metazoa; phylum Mollusca; class Cephalopoda; order Sepiida; family Sepiolidae; genus Euprymna; species Euprymna scolopes. The sequence goes on along the minus strand of NC_136498.1, from coordinate 84,068,897 downwards.
CATGCAGAATTTGTTCAATTGTCAGTGGCAATACAATATCATGCAGAATTTGTTCAATTGTCAGTGGCAATACAATATCATGCAGAATTTGTTCAATTGTCAGTGGCAATACAATATCATGCTGCATTTGTTCAACTGTCAGTGGCAATACAATATCATGCAGAATTTGTTCAATTGTCAGTGGCAATACAATATCATGCAGAATTTGTTCAATTGTCAGTGGCAATACAATATCATGCAGAATTTGTTCAATTGTCAGTGGCAATACAATATCATGCAGAATTTGTTCAATTGTCAGTGGCAATACAATATCATGCTGCATTTGTTCAACTGTCAGTGGCAATACAATATCATGCAGAATTTGTTCAATTGTCAGTGGCAATACAATATCATGCAGAATTTGTTCAATTGTCAGTGGCAATACAATATCATGCAGAATTTGTTCAACTGTCAGTGGCAATACAATATCATGCTGCATTTGTTCAATTGTCAGTGGCAATACAATATCATGCTGCATTTGTTCAACTGTCAGTGGCAATACAATATCATGCAGAATTTGTTCAATTGTCAGTGGCAATACAATATCATGCAGAATTTTTTCAATTGTCAGTGGCAATACAATATCATGCAGAATTTGTTCAATTGTCAGTGGCAATACAATATCATGCAGCATTTGTTCAATTGTCAGTGGAAATACAATATCATGCAGAATTTGTTCAATTGTCAGTGGCAATACAATATCATGCAGAATTTGTTCAATTGTCAGTGGCAATACAATATCATGCAGAATTTGTTCAATTGTCAGTGGCAATACAATATCATGCAGAATTTGTTCAACTGTCAGTGGCAATACAATATCATGCTGCATTTGTTCAATTGTCAGTGGCAATACAATATCATGCTGCATTTGTTCAACTGTCAGTGGCAATACAATATCATGCAGAATTTGTTCAATTGTCAGTGGCAATACAATATCATGCAGAATTTGTTCAATTGTCAGTGGCAATACAATATCATGCAGAATTTGTTCAATTGTCAGTGGCAATACAATATCATGCAGAATTTGTTCAATTGTCAGTGGCAATACAATATCATGCAGAATTTGTTCAATTTTCAGTGGCAATACAATATCATGCAGAATTTGTTCAATTGTCAGTGGCAATACAATATCATGCAGAATTTGTTCAATTGTCAGTGGCAATACAATATCATGCAGAATTTGTTCAACTGTCAGTCGCAATACAATATCATGCAGAATTTGTTCAATTGTCAGTGGCAATACAATATCATGCTGCATTTGTTCAACTGTCAGTGGCAATACAATATCATGCAGAATTTGTTCAATTGTCAGTGGCAATACAATATCATGCAGAATTTGTTCAATTGTCAGTGGCAATACAATATCATGCAGAATTTGTTCAATTGTCAGTGGCAATACAATATCATGCAGAATTTGTTCAATTGTCAGTGGCAATACAATATCATGCTGCATTTGTTCAACTGTCAGTGGCAATACAATATCATGCAGAATTTGTTCAATTGTCAGTGGCAATACAATATCATGCAGAATTTGTTCAATTGTCAGTGGCAATACAATATCATGCAGAATTTGTTCAATTGTCAGTGGCAATACAATATCATGCAGAATTTGTTCAATTGTCAGTGGCAATACAATATCATGCAGAATTTGTTCAATTGTCAGTGGCAATACAATATCATGCAGAATTTGTTCAATTGTCAGTGGCAATACAATATCATGCAGAATTTGTTCAATTGTCAGTGGCAATACAATATCATGCAGAATTTGTTCAACTGTCAGTGGCAATACAATATCATGCAGAATTTGTTCAATTGTCAGTGGCAATACAATATCATGCTGCATTTGTTCAACTGTCAGTGGCAATACAATATCATGCAGAATTTGTTCAATTGTCAGTGGCAATACAATATCATGCAGAATTTGTTCAATTGTCAGTGGCAATACAATATCATGCAGAATTTGTTCAATTGTCAGTGGCAATACAATATCATGCAGAATTTGTTCAATTGTCAGTGGCAATACAATATCATGCTGCATTTGTTCAACTGTCAGTGGCAATACAATATCATGCAGAATTTGTTCAATTGTCAGTGGCAATACAATATCATGCAGAATTTGTTCAATTGTCAGTGGCAATACAATATCATGCAGAATTTGTTCAACTGTCAGTGGCAATACAATATCATGCTGCATTTGTTCAATTGTCAGTGGCAATACAATATCATGCTGCATTTGTTCAACTGTCAGTGGCAATAAAATATCATGCAGAATTTGTTCAATTGTCAGTGGCAATACAATATCATGCAGAATTTGTTCAATTGTCAGTGGCAATACAATATCATGCAGAATTTGTTCAATTGTCAGTGGCAATACAATATCATGCAGCATTTGTTCAATTGTCAGTGGCAATACAATATCATGCAGAATTTGTTCAATTGTCAGTGGCAATACAATATCATGCAGAATTTGTTCAATTGTCAGTGGCAATACAATATCATGCAGAATTTGTTCAATTGTCAGTGGCAATACAATATCGTGCAGAATTTGTTCAACTGTCAGTGGCAATACAATATCATGCTGCATTTGTTCAATTGTCAGTGGCAATACAATATCATGCAGAATTTGTTCAATTGTCAGTGGCAATACAATATCATGCAGAATTTGTTCAATTGTCAGTGGCAATACAATATCATGCAGAATTTGTTCAATTGTCAGTGGCAATACAATATCATGCAGAATTTGTTCAATTGTCAGTGGCAATACAATATCATGCAGAATTTGTTCAATTGTCAGTGGCAATACAATATCATGCAGAATTTGTTCAATTGTCAGTGGCAATACAATATCATGCTGCATTTGTTCAACTGTCAGTGGCAATACAATATCATGCAGAATTTGTTCAATTGTCAGTGGCAATACAATATCATGCAGAATTTGTTCAATTGTCAGTGGCAATACAATATCATGCAGAATTTGTTCAATTGTCAGTGGCAATACAATATCATGCAGAATTTGTTCAATTGTCAGTGGCAATACAATATCATGCAGAATTTGTTCAATTGTCAGTGGCAATACAATATCATGCAGAATTTGTTCAATTGTCAGTGGCAATACAATATCATGCAGAATTTGTTCAATTGTCAGTGGCAATACAATATCATGCAGAATTTGTTCAACTGTCAGTCGCAATACAATATCATGCAGAATTTGTTCAATTGTCAGTGGCAATACAATATCATGCTGCATTTGTTCAACTGTCAGTGGCAATACAATATCATGCAGAATTTGTTCAATTGTCAGTGGCAATACAATATCATGCAGAATTTGTTCAATTGTCAGTGGCAATACAATATCATGCAGAATTTGTTCAACTGTCAGTGGCAATACAATATCATGCAGAATTTGTTCAATTGTCAGTAGCAATACAATATCATGCAGAATTTGTTCAATTGTCAGTGGCAATACAATATCATGCAGAATTTGTTCAATTGTCAGTGGCAATACAATATCATGCAGAATTTGTTCAACTGTCAGTGGCAATACAATATCATGCAGAATTTGTTCAATTGTCAGTGGCAATACAATATCATGCAGAATTTGTTCAATTGTCAGTGGCAATACAATATCATGCAGAATTTGTTCAATTGTCAGTGGCAATACAATATCATGCAGAATTTGTTCAATTGTCAGTGGCAATACAATATCATGCAGAATTTGTTCAATTGTCAGTGGCAATACAATATCATGCTGCATTTGTTCAATTGCCAGTGGAAATACAATATCATGCTGCATTTGTTCAACTGTCAGTGGCAATACAATATCATGCAGAATTTGTTCAATTGTCAGTGGCAATACAATATCATGCAGAATTTGTTCAATTGTCAGTGGCAATACAATATCATGCAGAATTTGTTCAATTGTCAGTGGCAATACAATATCATGCAGAATTTGTTCAACTGTCAGTGGCAATACAATATCATGCAGAATTTGTTCAATTGTCAGTGGCAATACAATATCATGCAGAATTTGTTCAATTGTCAGTGGCAATACAATATCATGCAGAATTTGTTCAATTGTCAGTGGCAATACAATATCATGCAGAATTTGTTCAACTGTCAGTGGCAATACAATATCATGCAGAATTTGTTCAATTGTCAGTGGCAATACAATATCATGCAGAATTTGTTCAATTGTCAGTGGCAATACAATATCATGCAGAATTTGTTCAATTGTCAGTAGCAATACAATATCATGCAGAATTTGTTCAATTGTCAGTGGCAATACAATATCATGCAGAATTTGTTCAATTGTCAGTGGCAATACAATATCATGCAGAATTTGTTCAACTGTCAGTGGCAATACAATATCATGCAGAATTTGTTCAATTGTCAGTGGCAATACAATATCATGCAGAATTTGTTCAATTGTCAGTGGCAATACAATATCATGCAGAATTTGTTCAATTGTCAGTGGCAATACAATATCATGCAGAATTTGTTCAATTGTCAGTGGCAATACAATATCATGCAGAATTTGTTCAATTGTCAGTGGCAATACAATATCATGCAGAATTTGTTCAATTGTCAGTGGCAATACAATATCATGCAGAATTTGTTCAATTGTCAGTGGCAATACAATATCATGCTGCATTTGTTCAATTGCCAGTGGCAATACAATATCATGCTGCATTTGTTCAATTGCCAGTGGAAATACAATATCATGCTGCATTTGTTCAACTGTCAGTGGCAATACAATATCATGCAGAATTTGTTCAACTGTCAGTGGCAATACAATATCATGCAGAATTTGTTCAATTGTCAGTGGCAATACAATATCATGCAGAATTTGTTCAATTGTCAGTGGCAATACAATATCATGCAGAATTTGTTCAATTGTCAGTGGCAATACAATATCATGCAGAATTTGTTCAATTGTCAGTGGCAATACAATATCATGCAGAATTTGTTCAATTGTCAGTAGCAATACAATATCATGCAGAATTTGTTCAATTGTCAGTGGCAATACAATATCATGCAGAATTTGTTCAATTGTCAGTGGCAATACAATATCATGCAGAATTTGTTCAACTGTCAGTGGCAATACAATATCATGCAGAATTTGTTCAATTGTCAGTGGCAATACAATATCATGCAGAATTTGTTCAATTGTCAGTGGCAATACAATATCATGCAGAATTTGTTCAATTGTCAGTGGCAATACAATATCATGCAGAATTTGTTCAATTGTCAGTGGCAATACAATATCATGCAGAATTTGTTCAATTGTCAGTGGCAATACAATATCATGCAGAATTTGTTCAACTGTCAGTGGCAATACAATATCATGCAGAATTTTTTCAATTGTCAGTGGCAATACAATATCATGCTGCATTTGTTCAACTGTCAGTGGCAATACAATATCATGCAGAATTTGTTCAATTGTCAGTGGCAATACAATATCATGCAGAATTTGTTCAATTGTCAGTGGCAATACAATATCATGCAGAATTTGTTCAATTGTCAGTGGCAATACAATATCATGCAGAATTTGTTCAATTGTCAGTGGCAATACAATATCATGCTGCATTTGTTCAACTGTCAGTGGCAATACAATATCATGCAGAATTTGTTCAATTGTCAGTGGCAATACAATATCATGCAGAATTTGTTCAATTGTCAGTGGCAATACAATATCATGCAGAATTTGTTCAACTGTCAGTGGCAATACAATATCATGCTGCATTTGTTCAATTGTCAGTGGCAATACAATATCATGCTGCATTTGTTCAACTGTCAGTGGCAATAAAATATCATGCAGAATTTGTTCAATTGTCAGTGGCAATACAATATCATGCAGAATTTGTTCAATTGTCAGTGGCAATACAATATCATGCAGAATTTGTTCAATTGTCAGTGGCAATACAATATCATGCAGCATTTGTTCAATTGTCAGTGGCAATACAATATCATGCAGAATTTGTTCAATTGTCAGTGGCAATACAATATCATGCAGAATTTGTTCAATTGTCAGTGGCAATACAATATCATGCAGAATTTGTTCAATTGTCAGTGGCAATACAATATCATGCAGAATTTGTTCAACTGTCAGTGGCAATACAATATCATGCTGCATTTGTTCAATTGTCAGTGGCAATACAATATCATGCAGAATTTGTTCAATTGTCAGTGGCAATACAATATCATGCAGAATTTGTTCAATTGTCAGTGGCAATACAATATCATGCAGAATTTGTTCAATTGTCAGTGGCAATACAATATCATGCAGAATTTGTTCAATTGTCAGTGGCAATACAATATCATGCAGAATTTGTTCAATTGTCAGTGGCAATACAATATCATGCAGAATTTGTTCAATTGTCAGTGGCAATACAATATCATGCTGCATTTGTTCAACTGTCAGTGGCAATACAATATCATGCAGAATTTGTTCAATTGTCAGTGGCAATACAATATCATGCAGAATTTGTTCAATTGTCAGTGGCAATACAATATCATGCAGAATTTGTTCAATTGTCAGTGGCAATACAATATCATGCAGAATTTGTTCAATTGTCAGTGGCAATACAATATCATGCAGAATTTGTTCAATTGTCAGTGGCAATACAATATCATGCAGAATTTGTTCAATTGTCAGTGGCAATACAATATCATGCAGAATTTGTTCAATTGTCAGTGGCAATACAATATCATGCAGAATTTGTTCAACTGTCAGTCGCAATACAATATCATGCAGAATTTGTTCAATTGTCAGTGGCAATACAATATCATGCTGCATTTGTTCAACTGTCAGTGGCAATACAATATCATGCAGAATTTGTTCAATTGTCAGTGGCAATACAATATCATGCAGAATTTGTTCAATTGTCAGTGGCAATACAATATCATGCAGAATTTGTTCAATTGTCAGTGGCAATACAATATCATGCAGAATTTGTTCAATTGTCAGTAGCAATACAATATCATGCAGAATTTGTTCAATTGTCAGTGGCAATACAATATCATGCAGAATTTGTTCAATTGTCAGTGGCAATACAATATCATGCAGAATTTGTTCAACTGTCAGTGGCAATACAATATCATGCAGAATTTGTTCAATTGTCAGTGGCAATACAATATCATGCAGAATTTGTTCAATTGTCAGTGGCAATACAATATCATGCAGAATTTGTTCAATTGTCAGTGGCAATACAATATCATGCAGAATTTGTTCAATTGTCAGTGGCAATACAATATCATGCAGAATTTGTTCAATTGTCAGTGGCAATACAATATCATGCTGCATTTGTTCAATTGCCAGTGGAAATACAATATCATGCTGCATTTGTTCAACTGTCAGTGGCAATACAATATCATGCAGAATTTGTTCAATTGTCAGTGGCAATACAATATCATGCAGAATTTGTTCAATTGTCAGTGGCAATACAATATCATGCAGAATTTGTTCAATTGTCAGTGGCAATACAATATCATGCAGAATTTGTTCAACTGTCAGTGGCAATACAATATCATGCAGAATTTGTTCAATTGTCAGTGGCAATACAATATCATGCAGAATTTGTTCAATTGTCAGTGGCAATACAATATCATGCAGAATTTGTTCAATTGTCAGTGGCAATACAATATCATGCAGAATTTGTTCAACTGTCAGTGGCAATACAATATCATGCAGAATTTGTTCAATTGTCAGTGGCAATACAATATCATGCAGAATTTGTTCAATTGTCAGTGGCAATACAATATCATGCAGAATTTGTTCAATTGTCAGTAGCAATACAATATCATGCAGAATTTGTTCAATTGTCAGTGGCAATACAATATCATGCAGAATTTGTTCAATTGTCAGTGGCAATACAATATCATGCAGAATTTGTTCAACTGTCAGTGGCAATACAATATCATGCAGAATTTGTTCAATTGTCAGTGGCAATACAATATCATGCAGAATTTGTTCAATTGTCAGTGGCAATACAATATCATGCAGAATTTGTTCAATTGTCAGTGGCAATACAATATCATGCAGAATTTGTTCAATTGTCAGTGGCAATACAATATCATGCAGAATTTGTTCAATTGTCAGTGGCAATACAATATCATGCAGAATTTGTTCAATTGTCAGTGGCAATACAATATCATGCAGAATTTGTTCAATTGTCAGTGGCAATACAATATCATGCTGCATTTGTTCAATTGCCAGTGGCAATACAATATCATGCTGCATTTGTTCAACTGTCAGTGGCAATACAATATCATGCAGAATTTGTTCAATTGTCAGTGGCAATACAATATCATGCAGAATTTGTTCAATTGTCAGTGGCAATACAATATCATGCAGAATTTGTTCAATTGTCAGTGGCAATACAATATCATGCAGAATTTGTTCAACTGTCAGTGGCAATACAATATCATGCAAAATTTGTTCAATTGTCAGTGGCAATACAATATCATGCAGAATTTGTTCAATTGTCAGTGGCAATACAGTATCATGCAGAATTTGTTCAATTGTCAGTGGCAATACAATATCATGCAGAATTTGTTCAATTGTCAGTGGCAATACAATATCATGCTGCATTTGTTCAACTGTCAGTGGCAATACAATATCATGCAGAATTTGTTCAATTGTCAGTGGCAATACAATATCATGCAGAATTTGTTCAATTGTCAGTAGCAATACAATATCATGCAGAATTTGTTCAATTGTCAGTGGCAATACAATATCATGCAGAATTTGTTCAATTGTCAGTGGCAATACAATATCATGCAGAATTTGTTCAATTGTCAGTGGCAATACAATATCATGCAGAATTTGTTCAATTGTCAGTGGCAATACAATATCATGCAGAATTTGTTCAATTGTCAGTGGCAATACAATATCATGCAGAATTTGTTCAATTGTCAGTGGCAATACAATATCATGCAGAATTTGTTCAATTGTCAGTGGCAATACAATATCATGCAGAATTTGTTCAATTGTCAGTGGCAATACAATATCATGCAAAATTTGTTCAATTGTAAGTGGCAATACAATATCATGCAGAATTTGTTCAATTGTCAGTGGCAATACAATATCATGCAGAATTTGTTCAATTGTCAGTGGCAATACAATATCATGCAGAATTTGTTCAATTGTCAGTGGCAATAAAATATCATGCAGAATTTGTTCAATTGTCAGTAGCAATACAATATCATGCAGAATTTGTTCAATTGTCAGTGGCAATACAATATCATGCTGCATTTGTTCAACTGTCAGTGGCAATACAATATCATGCAGAATTTGTTCAATTGTCAGTGGCAATAAAATATCATGCAGAATTTGTTCAATTGTCAGTAGCAATACAATATCATGCAGAATTTGTTCAATTGTCAGTGGCAATACAATATCATGCAGAATTTGTTCAATTGTCAGTGGCAATACAATATCATGCTGCATTTGTTCAACTGTCAGTGGCAATACAATATCATGCAGAATTTGTTCAATTGTCAGTGGCAATACAATATCATGCAGAATTTGTTCAATTGTCAGTGGCAATACAATATCATGCAGAATTTGTTCAATTGTCAGTGGCAATACAATATCATGCAGAATTTGTTCAATTGTCAGTGGCAATACAATGTCATGCAGAATTTGTTCAATTGTCAGTAGCAATACAATATTAAGCAGAACTTGTGCAATTGTCAGTGGCAATACAATATCATGCAGAATTTGTTCAATAGTCAGTGGCAATACAATATCATGCAGAATTTGTTCAATTGTCAGTGGCAATACAATATCATGCAGAATTTGTTCAATAGTCAGTGGCAATACAATATCATGCAGAATTTGTTCAATAGTCAGTGGCAATACAATATCATGCAGAATTTGTTCAATTGTCAGTGGCAATACAATATCATGCAGAATTTGTTCAATTGTCAGTGGCAATACAATATCATGCTGCATTTGTTCAATAGTCAGTGGCAATACAATATCATGCTGCATTTGTTCAATTTTCAGTGGCAATACAATATCATGCAGAATTTGTTCAATTGTCAGTGGCAATACAATATCATGCAGAATTTGTTCAATTGTCAGTGGCAATACAATATCATGCAGAATTTGTTCAATTGTCAGTGGCAATACAATATCATGCAGAATTTGTTCAATTGTCAGTGGCAATACAATATCATGCAGAATTTGTTCAATTGTCAGTGGCAATACAATATCATGCAGAATTTGTTCAATTGTCAGTGGCAATACAATATCATGCAGAATTTGTTCAATTGTCAGTGGCAATACAATATCATGCAGAATTTGTTCAATTGTCAGTGGCAATACAATATCATGCAAAATTTGTTCAATTGTCAGTGGCAATACAATATCATGCAGAATTTGTTCAATTGTCAGTGGCAATACAATATCATGCTGCATTTGTTCAATTGTCAGTGGCAATACAATATCATGCAGAATTTGTTCAATTGTCAGTGGCAATACAATATCATGCAAAATTTGTTCAATTGTCAGTGGCAATACAATATCATGCAGAATTTGTTCAATTGTCAGTGGCAATACAATATCATGCTGCATTTGTTCAATTGTCAGTCGCAATACAATATCATGCAGAATTTGTTCAATTGTCAGTGGCAATACAATATCATGCAAAATTTGTTCAATTGTCAGTGGCAATACAATATCATGCAGAATTTGTTCAATTGTCAGTGGCAATACAATATCATGCTGCATTTGTTCAATTGTCAGTGGCAATACAATATCATGCAGAATTTGTTCAATTGTCAGTGGCAATACAATATCATGCAAAATTTGTTCAATTGTCAGTGGCAATACAATATCATGCAGAATTTGTTCAATTGTCAGTGGCAATACAATATCATGCTGCATTTGTTCAATTGTCAGTCGCAATACAATATCATGCAGAATTTGTTCAATTGTCAGTGGCAATACAATATCATGCAGAATTTGTTCAATTGTCAGTGGCAATACAATATCATGCAAAATTTGTTCAATTGTCAGTGGCAATACAATATCATGCAGAATTTGTTCAATTGTCAGTGGCAATACAATATCATGCTGCATTTGTTCAATTGTCAGTGGCAATACAATATCATGCAGAATTTGTTCAATTGTCAGTGGCAATACAATATCATGCAGAATTTGTTCAATTGTCAGTGGCAATACAATATCATGCTGCATTTGTTCAATTGTCAGTCGCAATACAATATCATGCAGAATTTGTTCAATTGTCAGTGGCAATACAATATCATGCAGAATTTGTTCAATTGTCAGTGGCAATACAATATCATGCAGAATTTGTTCAATTGTCAGTGGCAATACAATATCATGCTGCATTTGTTCAATTGTCAGTGGCAATACAATATCATGCAGAATTTGTTCAATTGTCAGTGGCAATACAATATCATGCAAAATTTGTTCAATTGTCAGTGGCAATACAATATCATGCAGAATTTGTTCAATTGTCAGTGGCAATACAATATCATGCTGCATTTGTTCAATTGTCAGTCGCAATACAATATCATGCAGAATTTGTTCAATTGTCAGTGGCAATACAATATCATGCAAAATTGGTTCAATTGTCAGTGGCAATACAATATCATGCCGAATTTGTTCAATTGTCAGTGGCAATACAATATCATGCTGCATTTGTTCAATTGTCAGTGGCAATACAATATCATGCAGAATTTGTTCAATTGTCAGTGGCAATACAATATCATGCAAAATTTGTTCAATTGTCAGTGGCAATACAATATCATGCAGAATTTGTTCAATTGTCAGTGGCAATACAATATCATGCTGCATTTGTTCAATTGTCAGTCGCAATACAATATCATGCAGAATTTGTTCAATTGTCAGTGGCAATACAATATCATGCAGAATTTGTTCAATTGTCAGTGGCAATACAATATCATGCAAAATTTGTTCAATTGTCAGTGGCAATACAATATCATGCAGAATTTGTTCAATTGTCAGTGGCAATACAATATCATGCTGCATTTGTTCAATTGTCAGTGGCAATACAATATCATGCAGAATTTGTTCAATTGTCAGTGGCAATACAATATCATGCAGAATTTGTTCAATTGTCAGTGGCAATACAATATCATGCTGCATTTGTTCAATTGTCAGTCGCAATACAATATCATGCAGAATTTGTTCAATTGTCAGTGGCAATACAATATCATGCAGAATTTGTTCAATTGTCAGTGGCAATACAATATCATGCTGCATTTGTTCAATTGTCAGTGGCAATACAATATCATGCAAAATTTGTTCAATTGTCAGTGGCAATACAATATCATGCAGAATTTGTTCAATTGTCAGTGGCAATACAATATCATGCTGCATTTGTTCAATTGTCAGTGGCAATACAATATCATGCAGAATTTGTTCAATTGTCAGTGGCAATACAATATCATGCTGCATTTGTTCAATTGTCAGTGGCAATACAATATCATGCAGAATTTGTTCAATTGTCAGTGGCAATACAATATCATGCTGCATTTGTTCAATTGTCAGTGGCAATACAATATCATGCAGAATTTGTTCAATTGTCAGTGGCAATACAATATCATGCAAAATTTGTTCAATTGTCAGTGGCAATACAATATCATGCAGAATTTGTTCAATTGTCAGTGGCAATACAATATCATGCTGCATTTGTTCAATTGTCAGTCGCAATACAATATCATGCAGAATTTGTTCAATTGTCAGTGGCAATACAATATCATGCAAAATTTGTTCAATTGTCAGTGGCAATACAATATCATGCAGAATTTGTTCAATTGTCAGTGGCAATACAATATCATGCTGCATTTGTTCAATTGTCAGTGGCAATACAATATCATGCAGAATTTGTTCAATTGTCAGTGGCAATACAATATCATGCTGCATTTGTTCAATTGTCAGTGGCAATACAATATCATGCAGAATTTGTTCAATTGTCAGTGGCAATACAATATCATGCTGCATTTGTTCAATTGTCAGTCGCAATACAATATCATGCAGAATTTGTTCAATTGTCAGTGGCAATACAATATCATGCAAAATTTGTTCAATTGTCAGTGGCAATACAATATCATGCAGAATTTGTTCAATTGTCAGTGGCAATACAATATCATGCAGAATTTGTTCAATTGTCAGTGGCAATACAATATCATGCAGAATTTGTTCAATTGTCAGTGGCAATACAATATCATGCAGAATTTGTTCAATTGTCAGTGGCAATACAATATCATGCTGCATTTGTTCAATTGTCAGTGGCAATACAATATCATGCAAAATTTGTTCAATTGTCAGTGGCAATACAATATCATGCAGAATTTGTTCAATTGTCAGTGGCAATACAATATCATGCAGAATTTGTTCAATTGTCAGTGGCAATACAATATCATGCTGCATTTGTTCAATTGTCAGTGGCAATACAATATCATGCAGAATTTGTTCAATTGTCAGTGGCAATACAATATCATGCAGAATTTGTTCAATTGTCAGTGGCAATACAATATCATGCAAAATTTGTTCAATTGTCAGTCGCAATACAATATCATGCAGAATTTGTTCAATTGTCAGTGGCAATACAATATCATGCAGAATTTGTTCAATTGTCAGTGGCAATACAATATCATGCAGAATTTGTTCAATTGTCAGTGGCAATACAATATCATGCTGCATTTGTTCAATTGTCAGTGGCAATACAATATCATGCAAAATTTGTTCAATTGTCAGTGGCAATACAATATCATGCTGCATTTGTTCAATTGTCAGTGGCAATACAATATCATGCAGAATTTGTTCAATTGTCAGTGGCAATACAATATCATGCAGAATTTGTTCAATTGTCAGTGGCAATACAATATCATGCAAAATTTGTTCAATTGTCAGTGGCAATACAATATCATGCAGAATTTGTTCAATTGTCAGTGGCAATACAATATCATGCTGCATTTGTTCAATTGTCAGTGGCAATACAATATCATGCAAAATTTTTTCAATTGTCAGTGGCAATACAATATCATGCTGCATTTGTTCAATTGTCAGTGGCAATACAATATCATGCAGAATTTGTTCAATTGTCAGTGGCAATACAATATCATGCTGCATTTGTTCAATTGTCAGTGGCAATACAATATCATGCAAAATTTGTTCAATTGTCAGTGGCAATACAATATCATGCAGAATTTGTTCAATTGTCAGTGGCAATACAATATCATGCAGAATTTGTTCAATTGTCAGTGGCAATACAATATCATGCTGCATTTGTTCAATTGTCAGTGGCAATACAATATCATGCAGAATTTGTTCAATTGTCAGTGGCAATACAATATCATGCAGAATTTGTTCAATTGTCAGTGGCAATACAATATCATGCAAAATTTGTTCAATTGTCAGTGGCAATACAATATCATGCTGCATTTGTTCAATTGTCAGTGGCAATACAATATCATGCAGAATTTGTTCAATTGTCAGTGACAATACAATATCATGCTGCATTTGTTCAATTGTCAGTGGCAATACAATATCATGCAGAATTTGTTCAATTGTCAGTGGCAATACAATATCATGCTGCATTTGTTCAATTGTCAGTGGCAATACAATATCATGCAAAATTTGTTCAATTGTCAGTGGCAATACAATATCATGCAGAATTTGTTCAATTGTCAGTGGCAATACAATATCATGCAGAATTTGTTCAATTGTCAGTGGCAATACAATATCATGCTGCATTTGTTCAATTGTCAGTGGCAATACAATATCATGCAGAATTTGTTCAATTGTCAGTGGCAATACAATATCATGCAGAATTTGTTCAATTGTCAGTGGCAATACAATATCATGCTGCATTTGTTCAATTGTCAGTGGCAATACAATATCATGCAGAATTTGTTCAATTGTCAGTCGCAATACAATATCATGCAGAATTTGTTCAATTGTCAGTGGCAATACAATATCATGCAGAATTTGTTCAATTGTCAGTGGCAATACAATATCATGCAAAATTTGTTCAATTGTCAGTGGCAATACAATATCATGCTGCATTTGTTCAATTGTCAGTGGCAATACAATATCATGCAAAATTTGTTCAATTGTCAGTGGCAATACAATATCATGCTGCATTTGTTCAATTGTCAGTGGCAATACAATATCATGCAGAATTTGTTCAATTGTCAGTGGCAATACAATATCATGCAGAATTTGTTCAATTGTCAGTGGCAATACAATATCATGCAAAATTTGTTCAATTGTCAGTGGCAATACAATATCATGCAGAATTTGTTCAATTGTCAGTGGCAATACAATATCATGCTGCATTTGTTCAATTGTCAGTGGCAATACAATATCATGCAAAATTTGTTCAATTGTCAGTGGCAATACAATATCATGCTGCATTTGTTCAATTGTCAGTGGCAATACAATATCATGCAGAATTTGTTCAATTGTCAGTGGCAATACAATATCATGCTGCATTTGTTCAATTGTCAGTGGCAATACAATATCATGCAAAATTTGTTCAATTGTCAGTGGCAATACAATATCATGCAGAATTTGTTCAATTGTCAGTGGCAATACAATATCATGCAGAATTTGTTCAATTGTCAGTGGCAATACAATATCATGCTGCATTTGTTCAATTGTCAGTGGCAATACAATATCATGCAGAATTTGTTCAATTGTCAGTGGCAATACAATATCATGCAGAATTTGTTCAATTGTCAGTGGCAATACAATATCATGCAAAATTTGTTCAATTGTCAGTGGCAATACAATATCATGCTGCATTTGTTCAATTGTCAGTGGCAATACAATATCATGCAGAATTTGTTCAATTGTCAGTGGCAATACAATATCATGCTGCATTTGTTCAATTGTCAGTGGCAATACAATATCATGCTGCATTTGTTCAATTGTCAGTGGCAATACAATATCATGCAGAATTTGTTCAATTGTCAGTGGCAATACAATATCATGCAGAATTTGTTCAATTGTCAGTGGCAATACAATATCATGCTGCATTTGTTCAATTGTCAGTGGCAATACAATATCATGCAGAATTTGTTCAATTGTCAGTGGCAATACAATATCATGCAGAATTTGTTCAATTGTCAGTGGCAATACAATATCATGCAAAATTTGTTCAATTGTCAGTCGCAATACAATATCATGCAGAATTTGTTCAATTGTCAGTGGCAATACAATATCATGCAGAATTTGTTCAATTGTCAGTGGCAATACAATATCATGCAGAATTTGTTCAATTGTCAGTGGCAATACAATATCATGCTGCATTTGTTCAATTGTCAGTGGCAATACAATATCATGCAAAATTTGTTCAATTGTCAGTGGCAATACAATATCATGCTGCATTTGTTCAATTGTCAGTGGCAATACAATATCATGCAGAATTTGTTCAATTGTCAGTGGCAATACAATATCATGCAGAATTTGTTCAATTGTCAGTGGCAATACAATATCATGCAAAATTTGTTCAATTGTCAGTGGCAATACAATATCATGCAGAATTTGTTCAATTGTCAGTGGCAATACAATATCATGCTGCATTTGTTCAATTGTCAGTGGCAATACAATATCATGCAAAATTTGTTCAATTGTCAGTGGCAATACAATATCATGCTGCATTTGTTCAATTGTCAGTGGCAATACAATATCATGCAGAATTTGTTCAATTGTCAGTGGCAATACAATATCATGCTGCATTTGTTCAATTGTCAGTGGCAATACAATATCATGCAAAATTTGTTCAATTGTCAGTGGCAATACAATATCATGCTGCATTTGTTCAATTGTCAGTGGCAATACAATATCATGCAGAATTTGTTCAATTGTCAGTGGCAATACAATATCATGCAGAATTTGTTCAATTGTCAGTGGCAATACAATATCATGCTGCATTTGTTCAATTGTCAGTGGCAATACAATATCATGCAGAATTTGTTCAATTGTCAGTGGCAATACAATATCATGCAAAATTTGTTCAATTGTCAGTGGCAATACAATATCATGCAAAATTTGTTCAATTGTCAGTGGCAATACAATATCATGCTGCATTTGTTCAATTGTCAGTGGCAATACAATATCATGCAGAATTTGTTCAATTGTCAGTGGCAATACAATATCATGCAGAATTTGTTCAATTGTCAGTGGCAATACAATATCATGCTGCATTTGTTCAATTGTCAGTGGCAATACAATATCATGCAGAATTTGTTCAATTGTCAGTGGCAATACAATATCATGCAAAATTTGTTCAATTGTCAGTGGCAATACAATATCATGCAGAATTTGTTCAATTGTCAGTGGCAATACAATATCATGCAAAATTTGTTCAATTGTCAGTCGCAATACAATATCATGCAGAATTTGTTCAATTGTCAGTGGCAATACAATATCATGCAAAATTTGTTCAATTGTCAGTGGCAATACAATATCATGCAGAATTTGTTCAATTGTCAGTGGCAATACAATATCATGCTGCATTTGTTCAATTGTCAGTGGCAATACAATATCATGCAGAATTTGTTCAATTGTCAGTGGCAATACAATATCATGCAAAATTTGTTCAATTGTCAGTGGCAATACAATATCATGCAGAATTTGTTCAATTGTCAGTGGCAATACAATATCATGCTGCATTTGTTCAATTGTCAGTCGCAATACAATATCATGCAGAATTTGTTCAATTGTCAGTGGCAATACAATATCATGCAAAATTTGTTCAATTGTCAGTGGCAATACAATATCATGCAGAATTTGTTCAATTGTCAGTGGCAATACAATATCATGCAGAATTTGTTCAATTGTCAGTGGCAATACAATATCATGCTGCATTTGTTCAATTGTCAGTCGCAATACAATATCATGCAGAATTTGTTCAATTGTCAGTGGCAATACAATATCATGCAAAATTTGTTCAATTGTCAGTGGCAATACAATATCATGCAGAATTTGTTCAATTGTCAGTGGCAATACAATATCATGCAGAATTTGTTCAATTGTCAGTGGCAATACAATATCATGCAGAATTTGTTCAATTGTCAGTGGCAATACAATATCATGCTGCATTTGTTCAATTGTCAGTGGCAATACAATATCATGCAGAATTTGTTCAATTGTCAGTGGCAATACAATATCATGCAGAATTTGTTCAATTGTCAGTGGCAATACAATATCATGCAGAATTTGTTCAATTGTCAGTGGCAATACAATATCATGCAGAATTTGTTCAATTGTCAGTAGCAATACAATATCATGCAGAATTTGTTCAATTGTCAGTGGCAATACAATATCATGCAGAATTTGTTCAATTTCGGAGTATTTAAAAGAAATGCCTATTACAAGGCAACTGCCTGGGATAGATATCGCAACGTAGTTAGATAAAAGTTTGTTCGTTTTTTTTTTTACAAGGTGGTCACCACTTATCAAGGACCGGAAACCACTCAGGGATAAGGGTTATTGTCTGTACAGTACTTAGTGTGGAGATTTAATAAAGTGTCTTCTTAAGGGGGCGGTTCATCAGGAATTTGTTTACGTTGGACTTGAAGAAATCCAGGTTGTAGTCAGGTGGGAAGCAGGCACACGGGACAGAGTTTCACGGGCGTGCAGTTCTAAAAAAGAAGCTTTGGTCATGGAATCTACGTTTTAATTCGGGCAAAGATAAAGAGTGGAGAAAATTTTTGACAGTGGTTTCAGCTAGACGGGTGTTTTTAGTAAAAGATTGGCGATGGGGGAGTTCAGACGAGCACCTGCCATGGAAATAACGATAAAACAAAGATAGGCTCACAACGTCTCTTCTGTGGGAGAGAGATTGCAGGGAAGAGAAAAGGGCATCCCCACTAAGCCACAAAATCTATTTTAGACTGTGTCAAGGCAGGATAGGCTGTTTTTAGCAGCTCCTGTCCAGATATGGCAGCAGTATTCCATCCTTGGACGTACTTGGCTTTTATATAGATAGAGAATTGCATCAGTAGTGAGGTATCTTCTGGAGCGGTAGAAGGATCCCACCATCTTTCCAGCGACCTTGGCAACAAACTTTATATACGTGTTCCATTTCAGATCAGGAGTAAAGGTCAAGCTCAGAAGCTTGTCAAAACATGGAGCTTCTCCTAGACGACAGCCATCCATTTCAATTGATGCCAGATGAGGATCAGAGCGTTG
Organism: Euprymna scolopes; assembly: GCF_053919585.1. Lineage (NCBI taxonomy): Eukaryota > Metazoa > Mollusca > Cephalopoda > Sepiida > Sepiolidae > Euprymna > Euprymna scolopes. The sequence continues at coordinate 84,049,660 of NC_136498.1, read as the reverse complement.
ATGATGTAAAGATAGGAGTTTGGTTTTAGATGCATTAAAGGTAACCAGCCACATCCTCCTCCACTGAACCATGCGCTCGAGATCAGAGCAGGGAGAATCAGAGAGAACTTTGTCATTTACAGCCTTTGATGTATTGCCGTAGATGGTCGTGTCATCAGCATAGATGTCAACGAATGATTTAAGTATGTGTTTAGGGAGATCATTGATGTAGATCAGGAAGAGAGTTGGGCCCATGATGGACCCTTGAGGGACTCCAGCATTAATACTGCAGCCCTCTGATTTTTGTTGATCGACCATTACTCTCATGAGCCTATCAGAGAGAAATGATTAATGATGGAGAAAACATTTTCAGTTATACCGTAGCTGGAAATCTTGTGAAGTAGGCCTTTATGCCATACCTTGTCGAAGGCCTTTGATATGTCAAGAGCAATTGTCCTAAAGAAAGAAAGCCTTTGTCAAGAGATTCACTAATCCTATGAGATATAACCGTTAGCACATCTGCTGCAGATCTCGCAGAATGGAAACCATATTGCGTGTCACTAAGAAGGTTATTTCTGCTGAGGTGGTTTAATATATCTCTATTTAATATGGATTACAGCAACTTTCTCATGACACACAGGAGACGTATATTGCAAATTGTACCACACATTTAGTTTATGTCAGATATGTGTGACAAAATAATTTGTTGAAAAACTTGTTATGCTGTCTAAAGTTGACATCGTACACAACTGATGCAGGTATATTCGTTGAATTAGAAGACTATTTTGTTGGTAAGTGTAAATTAAACTTGAAAAAATACAGAGTGATTACAAGTGATAAAGCAACGAATATGACCAGGAAGAATAGCAATGTTTATTAAAAATATGAATAAACAAGCACATCCATTTCGTTAAATTTTATAATTATATAGATTAGATATTTTACATTTGTGTTGGGATTTTCTTCATATTTATTTTTCTAAAAGTAATATTTTTTCATACAAGTAAAGCACTGCGTAGATCATTAAACTGTGCAAATTTTTTATGCTGAATAAATGAACCAAGTGAACAGAGTTTCGATGTAAAATGTGCTTCTTGCTGTGGGTCACAGTAAATAGTTTGGAAACTGTTGCACTAAAGGATTACTACAGACGAAATATTCACTAAACTCAACGAGGAATGTTTGTTCAAAGATTAATTTAAGTTGACAAAATGCACACGTAGCGGTTTGTACAAATTTGCTTGATTACCATTACGGGCTAAGCTATTTTTTTAGCAAGTTAATCGACACATTACTTTACGGACTGGATTTGCAACGGCCTCATAGATGATTGTTATGTGTTTCATAAAAACACTGAAAACATAAATTTCATGTTTACGAAGGATTAAAGAAAATCTAGAATGGATTTAAATTGAAGGAGTGAAAATGCGATTTTTACATGAAAAGAAAAATATCTTGGTAAATTTAGACAAAATTCTAGAAAACCAGACCCAGAGTAAGCTAGTGTGATAATAAATATGTCAACTTCACAAAAGTTTATGTCACTAGAAAGTTTTGTTTGCTTAGCAAATTATTACAATATGCACGACTTGCGAGTTTTTCTTCATAAACTTTGCAAAAAGGAAAAAATTGGATCTGAACAACAGAATACCAGGAAACATAATTTTAAATAAAAAATATCCTTTAATCGAAATTATTTTTAACGCACTAACATTCAGATCTCTAATCAACTTAATCTACTTCGTATTCCACCGGATGTGGCATACTACTAAATGTGGACAATAGCTTTGGAGACAAAGCAAATGTGGACCATAGCTTTGGAGGATCATAGCATTGGCCTTTAGGATTCCTCTGATATTTGCCATAATTGCTGTCTTTTAATTCATTTAGAGTTGTTTTCATATACATTATTCTTGAGGATAAAAATCTGGGAACGCTAAATCCAGCCTACTCAAGTCATATTTCCTGCTGATTAGCCTCTTTTGAAAGGATGGGGAATCTTTTGATGTGTGGGCCGTCGCACCGTATTGTAGAACCATTATCCATCTTTGCGTCGTAACAATGATGATCGAAATTTCTTTAGTATTGCCACATAGCGCTTTATATTCACAGTTTTCTAATTTCGTCAAACCAATATAAGCCGATAATGTTATTTGTAGAAATTGCTGCCTAAGCTGTGCATTTTCTTGGGTGTAACGACCTCTATATCTTCTGGCGCAGCTGTACCGCAGTAAACATTATATTTTTGTCTTGACAGCAGAAAGTGCGTTTCGTCAAAGAACCAAACATGATATAAGAAGTTTGGATTGGTATCGATAGTGCCATAAAACCATTTATACATGTTTATGTGTTTTTTCATATCCGCATGCCCTATGTTTTGCTTTATTTGGATATTGTAAGGACACATATGGCGGTCTGATGGAAGAGCACGCTATAAAGATTCTCGGAAGATTCTCAACTCTTGACTATGCCGTCAAAATGATTTATTAGCGCTTCATGCATAACCACCAAATACAGAAGACAAATTAAAGACATTTTTGTTTAAGTGATATTTATTATTTGGATCGGATTAATAAAGTAAGATATTTAATACTCTTTCTTCTAACCTGATCAGAATTTTTTTAATACTTCAAAAAGCTTTTCCAATTAAAAAGACGAAATAATAATCAACTAAAAATTCATTTGTTTTGTCTTTTGTATTTAGCAGTTATTTATTTTTCCATTTATTATTTTATCAATATTTTGTTGGATTTAAGCGAAACTGCTTGTTTATTTCTGACTATATATATATATATATATATATATATATATATATATATATATATATATATATATATATATATAAGTAACAAATACGAAGAAAGAAACACGAGAAAAAAGTAAATATCAATATATATAAACAAAGAAGGAATTTTATAGTCACTCACAAAGTATATAAAAGAACATAAAATTAAAACCCAGTTAACCCCTCCCACACTAACACAAATAAAAAAATACAAAGTTAAAGCACAAACCAGGAAAATACATGAAAATATATTTATAACAAGTCAGTAAAATTTAAAAAAAGGTAAAAGAAATGAAGCTAAACAGAGTTATCTCCCTTATACTATAATTTACCCGGAGTTTACTGGGACACTACAAAAATACATAAATATCCATATACGTAAACAAAGAAAGAATATTATAGCCACAAAATAAAACGAAAAAATACATGAAATTAAGCCCAGTTAGCCCCCTTAAACACCAATACAAATAAAAAAAAACAAAAAAAAACATAAACAACAAAAATATATTTATAATGAACTAGTATTAAAACCATAATAATAAAAAAGATAAAATAAAGTTAAACACAGTTGTCTCCATTACACCATAGGTCACGTGAATTTTACTGCGATACTATAATAAAAAAATCTTAACTGCGTCGCTAGTTTGAAACCACAACGATAATAATAATAATGATAATAATAATAATAATAATAATAATAATAATAATAATTATAATAAATTAAACAAGATTATAAATATATATATATATATATATATATAATATATATAAATGTTTCTAACAAAAAAAAAAAATAAATAAATAAAATAAAATTACCCCAGCTACCTACGGTTTAGCTAGTCACATCTTACTGCGGTTCTGACATTTATCCCCAAACAAGGCACATCGCCATCTTGAATATACTTTTGTTTTCTTTTTGAAAAGGGGAGGTATTTTTCTCCCGAAATTAATCAGTTCCATACCACCAAAGGACTTTATATACACCGGACATAACAACAACTTGGTTGCAAAATATTTATAAAACGAGGTGAGGAATGATAGATGAATAAACAGTTAGACATTTCTCTACTCAAACATAACCGTCTATTTATTTGTTTGTTTTTCTTTTCTTTACTCTCATGATTCCGGTCCTCTCCGCATTGCTTTTGGCTTTTAAAACTTCCATATATATATGTATATATATATATATATATATATATATATATATATATATATATATATACATATATATATATATATATATATATACACGCACATTATAAGTTGTCTGAAAATTCGTAATACAAAGAGAAAAATTCAGATGCCTTCACAAAAGAGGAATATTTATTTTAATAAAAGGGAATTTATGAAATATGTTTCCAGCAATATTATACAGTGTAAAATTTTGACAGATCCTTTATGAAGTATGTATAAGAATGTAAATTTGTAAATGGAACATATATGGTGAATTTTGATTCTACTTTTCATTTAAAATGCTTATTTCAATGCAGCAAATTTCATAAATTTAATATATATGTTTTAAGATAATCAAAAATATTTTATAAAAATAATATTTTTTTTAATGTTTGTACATGCGTCTGGAATTATTTCATACGTACACATGCATATATACATACATAAGTACATATATATATATATATATGTATATATATATATATATATATATATAAGAGTAGGTAGTAGTTTTCTTGAAGCATTGTTTGTAAACATTGTTTTTACGGCATCTGTTTAGGAAATGTATCTGGCAGTTTGTTCTGGCACGTTTCTCCGATAGCTTACAACAGAAATAATGTAATAAATATATAAGTAAAATAAAATATTTCTGCAGGACTGCCACGCTCTCTCCCTCATCTTGAATCCACTTTTGTCTTCTATTTTAAAAAAGAGAGGTACCTTTCTCTCGAAATTAATCATGTTCAACACCACCCACGGACTTTACACACACCGAACATACCAGCAACTTGGTAATAAATATTATACATTGAAGTGAAGAATGATAGTCAAATAAAGGTTAGACACTCCTCTAGGCAGCCATCCTCGTCTATATCTGTTTGTTCTTGTTTTTTACTTCATCTTTTCCGGTCTTCCTCCGCATTGTTTTTGGCTTAAAAAAAACAAATATATATTTCTTTACCAACAATGCTTCAAGCAAACTACTACCTACTCTTATCCCTCGGTCTTAGCCACACAGGGTTTGCACTTACCAAGAGTATATTTTGGATATCGGAGAAACGTGCCAGAACTGCCAGATACATTTCCTAAAAAGATGCCGTAAAAACGATGTTATCCCCACCACGATAAAACATATACGTCTACCAATATGCAATCTATATACCTATAATTCCGTATTCCTTTGGTGTGTAGTGATATTCATATTAAAAAACCTATTTTTCTATTTATTTAAAAAGAAAATACAATTTTCTTATATATGAGTTATCGAATTGCATTCATTAGCAAAAGATCTAACTAATTTGCATATTCTTTTAAACATTCATTTTTAATTAATTCCCTATTAGTTTTTTTCAGTTTTCTTATAGGGTGATCACCTTTAGTTAACTATTACGGGTAATTATATTCATGCAGATATTCTACATGATTTATACTTGCGAAATATTTGCGTAAAAAGCTTACAATGAACACAAAATCGTTTCCATATATATTTATGTATACGTATATATTTTTGTTTCATCTATCTGTCTATCTATCTATCTATCTATCTATCTATCTATCTATAAAAGTGAACGTGTCTGTCTGTCTGTCTGTGTACATTTCCCTACGCAATAACTCTGTCAATTTTTAGTCTATAGACTCGAAATTTGAAATACCGGGTACTGAGATTTGGGAAAATCGATGTGACGGGTGTCAGCCAGAAATTTGGCTGTTAAGGGGTCAAATTTCAACGATTTGACCTTTAAGAACTCTACCAAACTCCTCCGACAATTTTGGGTCTAGACACTTGAAATTTTAGATATAGGTTCCTTGAACCTGGATCTAATTTATTAAAGTGATTTGAGCCCGAAACTATAAATTTTAAGGGGTCATAATAGGGGTCAAATTAAAAAAAATTACTCTTTTTTTTTTTTGCTCAGCATACACCTCCAAACACCCGAGCAACGCCGGGCTGAAATGCTAGTATATCTATAAAAGTGAACGTGTATGTCTGTCTGTCTTTCTGTCTATGTACATTTTCCTACGCAATAACTCTGTCAATTTTTAGTCTATAGACTCGAAATTTGAAATACCGGGTACTGAGATTTGGGAAAATCGATGTGACGGGTGTCAGCCAGAAATTTGGCTGTTAAGGGGTAAACTTTCAACGATTTGACCTTTAAGAACTCTACCAAACTCCTCCGACAATTTTGGGTCTAGACACTTGAAATTTTAGATATAGGTTCCTTGAACCTGGATCTAACTTAATAAAGTGATTTGAGCCCGAAACTATAAATTTTAAGGGGTCATAATAGGGGTCAAATTAAAAAAAAATTTACTCTTTTATTTTTTTTGCTCAGCATACACCTCAAAACACCCGGGCAACGCCGGGCTGAAATGCTAGTATTATATAAAATAAAATATAAAAAAATTATATATATATAAATATATAACAAAAGTTTATAACAGAAATAATGTAATAAATATATAAGTAAAATAAAATATTTCTGCAGGACTGCCACGCTCTCTCCGCCATCTTGAATCCACTTTTGTCTTCTATTTTGAAAAAGAGAGGTACCTTTCTCTCGAAATTAATCAAAGTTCCACACCACCCACGGACTTTACATACACCGGACATACCAGCAACTGGTTATAAATAATTATACATTGAAATGAAGAATGATAGTCAAATAAAGGTTAGACACTTCTCTAGTCAGCCATACTCGTCTATATCTGTTTGTTCTTGTTTTTTACTTCATCTTTTCCGGTCTTCCTCCGTATTGTTTTTGGCTTAAAAAAAAAACAAATATATATATATATATATATATATATATATATATATATATATATATATATAAGATATATATGGCGATTAAGCTACACTGAATATTCTGCGTTTCATCCACTCTAGGACTTTTCTCTTATGCACGAATTTTGTGGTTGTCTAAATAGAGCACACACAAAGGAACAGGTCAACCAGAGGGCAAATAGGCCTTTGTCCGGTAAGTGCATGTTTATTGGCTGATAGGAAGAGCGTGGTGAATACTAGAAAGCTAATTGGCTAACTAAAATCTCAATAGAAGGTGCGTATATAAAAACGACAGACAACTACAAAATTTGTGCATAAGCCTGAAGAGTCCTAGAATGGATGAAACGCGGAATATTCAGTGTAGCTTAATCGCCATATATATTTTATAACTTACTAACTAGCTCTACCTACGTATTGAGCACTTTTGAAGTAAATACTTAAAGTTTATGCATAAATTTATACTTTCGTATATTAATTTTATGTGAGTAAATGAAGTAGTTTTATATATATATATATATATATATATATATATATATATATATATATATATATATATATGGGGCAATACTTATGAAATATATGAATGTCATATTCATACCTAATGTTCCTAATCTAAAATTTTACACTTCTTTATTCTCAAGGTTAAAACAAAAAGTGGTTTGATATGCAATTCCATGGAAAAAGCAAAATATTGCAGCAAAATTAGGTTGTCACAAAGATTAACAGCTCATCTGCAAAAAGACCGCCAAGAAAAGCGAGATGGTAAATTTTTCCTTAATTGAGCAAGGAATGCTGTTGCACTTGAACAAGAGTCCCAAGAAAATAAGGAGGCTAGACTATTCCAAATCAGGACATTAATTTCTGCTGCTTGCAGACAAGAATCCCAAGAAACTCGGGAGGCTAGACAGTTCCAAAACAGGACATGAACTGCAGCTACCAGTGAACATGCATCCCAAGAAGCTCGGGAGGGCAAACAGTTCTAAAACAGTACAAGAACTGCACTACTCGCAATCAAGAATCTCAAGAAAATTGCTTCAGAACAGGACAAGAAGTCTGCTGCTCGGGAACAAAAATTTCTGCAGAGACAGGATGGTAGATATGATATTATTAGAAAAAGAGTACGCACTGGTTCAATTTGAAATTTTTCTGCTGCTTTTTCATTCTTCCACCCATGCTTATGTTAAGGATCCTTTTGTCACTATTGGCACTATGTCTCACCAGCATTGAGATTTAACAGTGAAACAAAAGGAATTTGTTGATCAATAGGAAAGCTGAAATTGCCACATTTGAAATGCCCTCCTCAACTACTCTGGGAACTCCTTCACGGTACAACTAATCAATCAGTTGTTTCTGAAGAATATAAGACAATATAATTGTGCATCTCAAATGACTTCTTTTATGGCTGACAAAATAGTTGCTGAAGAAGGCTTCATGCCAAATTTTATAGTGCAAGGTCAGGTTTATCACCTGATTAGTTCAATAGTTCGATTGATGAACAACTGAATTTCTTGCAGATTTATTTCATGTGTGATTATCAGAATCAAAGTAACCGACATTGTCAAATTTTCTAATATCAAATTGTTAGTGATCTTCAGTAAATGCTTAATGAATGGAATCACCTGCTTTTGAAACAGCAGCAGCATCAATGTAGAGATTTCCATGCAGTCATTTGTTCAGAAACAAGACTGGAGAGCATGTATCAGAGAGTATGTATCAGAGAGTATGTATTAGGTTGGTGCAAAATAATTTCAGTTTTGGACGCTCAACTGCAAAAGATCATAACTCCTTTCATAATAAACTTTATTAATCGAAATTAAGCCATTAGAATCCTTCCAATATCGCTCGATCTTCTTCAGGATGGGTATACGTGGCAGGTGGTCTCTGAAAATGGTCAAATCAGACTCAACAAAAAGTAAAAAGTATCTGCCCAGAACTTTTATGCATACAGGATCATATTCAGGAAGGCCAAGCTTACCATCTCTTATATTACAAAGAACTTTTCCTGTAATTTCTGACAAAAGTGGAGACTAAGAAACCTTTTTTACATAAAACAAAACAATCAAAACTAAGTATCAATAATGTTGGCAAAGTGATTCTCCCTTCTACTTTTACTATAGGGCCACATTATAGGCATGAACGGACACAGGATGACGTGACTTATGTAAGGGAATATGACAAACCAGATTTATTCATTACCTTCTCATGCAATCTCAAATGGGGTTAAATCAAATTTCATTTGTTTGCAGAGCAAGAAGCACATGACAGGATTTGATTGCAAGAGTTTTTCATCAGAAATTAAAGAAATTGATTTATTGTCCCAATGCTACATGTACACCATTGAATCGCAGAAAATAGGCCTCATCTTCATATTTTACTGTGGCTTTTTGATAAGATCTAATGACATTGACAAAATTATCAGTGCTGAGCTCCCTGCTTCTGAGGATGGTCCTGTTCTATTTCAGATTGTCAAAACCCAAATGGTCCATGGTCCATGTGGTATTCTTAACTCCAAATCTTCTTGCATGGTTTATAGGAAACGTACTTAAAATATCTAAAGCTGTTTCTTCAGATACTGAGACAGGTTTCCGACGCCAACAATCGTGGTTTCCATATTAATATCGAGCGTGGAAATTTCAAATTTCAAATAAATGCACTTGGCAGAGTGTACACTGTCCATCCAACTAATTTTGAATGCTACTTCAATATCTTTCTGCATAAAGTTAAATAACTAATGAGTTTCCAGAACCCGAAAACAGTTAATGGTCACATTTTTTAAACATTTAGAAATGCATGTCTCTCCCTTGGTCTATTACAAGATGACTCACACTGGAACAAAACTATGGATAAAGCATCACTCATCCAGTCACCAAAGCAATCACATAGTTTATTTGCCATCATGCTTCATAATTGTTATATTTCTAACCCAACAGATCCGTGGAAGAATTATAACCCCCATCTCAGCAAAGATATTCTGTACAGAGTCCAACAAAACAATCCTCATGTCAATATCACTCTTTCAGATGACATCTTAAATAAAGTTTTGTGGCATCTTCAGAAGCTTCTCCATTTAGGAGGAAAACACCTTTCAAAATATGGCTTCCCATCACCTCACACGAATGAACATGCTATTCACAATGACATTGTTCGTTAAATTTCATACAACTTACATGAGATGAGCAGGCATGTGTATGAAAATGATCCAAACTTCTTGGTGAACGACAAAAGATATATGACTTCATTGTGAGTAGATGATGATGCAGGTGGCCTTTTCCCCTAGATATTCCAGGTGACACAAGGAAGACAGTCTTTTTAAACCTTTTTCTTGCAAAAGTTAGATCAAAAGTTAGATGGTAACATTATATTGACAGTTGCTTCTTCAGGTATAGCAGCAACACTTCTAGCTTGGGGTCGTACTTCACATCCTACTTTCAAGTTGCCTCTTGATTTGGCCAAGAAACCCGAAAATGAGTTGTTGGACTTAATCTTCAGATACTTTGCTTTTTTATGGCCAGTTGTATGTTGGTTACTCATGCACTGGAAATCCTGAAAAAAACATCTTCATTTACACACCTGTTAGAGGTCACTCCCAAAATGTTGTTTCTTCAAAATTAATGCTAGAAATACATTTACCAGTGTTCAGATATGCACAAAAACTAAATTTTTATTATTTCATTGACAGAATAGATTACTAATGCCATCTTTATATATTTTGCACATTAAATAGTTTAAGCAAAAGAATACTCAACAGTGTGCAGATATGCACTAAGAAATAAAATAATAATTGCAAATCTTACATCATATTTTGAAAAATATATCAAATACAACCTGGCAACGCCGGGTACTTCAGCTACTTGCAAAATAAAACACATACTACACACTATTATTGATAAAAATCTATTACAAAATGAATAAAATCAATTGATATTTTGTGAAACTTTTCTTGGGAAAAGTTTGGAACAAGCTTCATATATTGTTTCCTTGAACAGACAGATAGGCAGAGACATGAAGTTATATATAGATTTCCAATCAGAGATTTTATCTTGGTTGCTAGACTCTGATTGGCTCTTCAGATTTTCCCATTGTTGTGTTCAAAATATAATTGGCTACCACTTGCTGACATCTTTGAAAGAAATCTCCAATTAACAAAAGTGCATAAATTATACTTGGCGATCCTTTCTATCATGTGCGTCATTTATTTTAGCTACTGATTGGTGTCACAGGTTCATCAGATATAGAAAGAACCGGCTTAGCGACAGTTTTTATCCTTGGCGTGTGTTTGCACTGGATGCTACCAAACATTGTTCATAATTATAATAAAGACCAAGAAGGAAAAAGTAGTCCAGGCTCTTTCCGTTTGTTGTTCAACTCTTCCTCTTCTTTTTGGGGGTTGAGGGGAATCAAATCTTCCACAAATAGCATTACATTACATTCCGGTATTATGTAATCTTTTTTTTTGTTAGGTGAAAGCACAGAATAATTACAAAACACCCGCCCTTCTGTATGTGAAGAATGGTTTTCTAAATAATGCCGTAATCATTACAGCATGGTAACATACATGTATAAGAAAAATAAAAACAAAGATAACGTATTTGAAGTCTCGATAATCGCTCAAGAAAGAACATTGAATAAAATACTCCACAGAAAGTAGAAGTGGTAAAAACAAATATATAACACAAAAATTTACTTTATTTCTAACTCATTTGAAAGCGTTTATTCAGTTCTAAAGAGAAAGTGTCGACAGGATAAGTCACAGCTATAATCGGTCAAAATATAAAATTAAATCAAATCGTCAACAGGAATAAAAAATGCAAAAGAAAAACAAAAAAACAAATATAGCATCATTAAAGTCTTAATAATCGCCCAAGAATAGAAAATTAAAAATTGATACCTGTAAAAAAATTTTTAGGGTCGTTTTTTTTTGGGGGGGGGGTAGTGGCGTGTCGGTATTTTATGCATATTTATATTCCCACACGAATGCTGTGTTTATTTTGAGAGTTTCCGCCCGTGCAAGGAAAGAGCAATATGTGTTTGTTTACATTTTATGATAGTTCCGTGTGCACAAGGAAAAAGTTAGCAAGTGTTAAAATGCCAATAATTCTCAAACCTTTTGTTAGAGCTCACCGTAGTAAAATTTTAAGGATTCTATTATTTAATTTTAATAATTTTGAGCGATTATCAAGACTTTAAAGATGCTATGTAGATTTTTCAACAGAATTACATCATGTTTAGAAGTTGATTTAAATTCATATATTTGTGTGATTATCGATTGTTAAAAGACGTTAAATTTTTTGTTATGCATGTATGTTAACATGCTGAATTGTTAAAAATAAGTTGCCAGTATTTATGACACATTGAGAAAATTATAAGGTTACCAGCATTTAATTTTCTGTTTTTGTGCGATTATTATGTTTGTATTTTTTAGTACTATTGCCCCCCGTAGAGAAGTGTCACTGCAGTAATCTTTAAAAAGTATATTCCAGTTAAATTTAAGCTTTGCAGCATCTGTTATTAATTTGTTAGGTGGAAGTATGCAATCGTTGCAAAACACTGTTCCTTTCTCACGTTTTTTCCTAGCGGTTCCATATTGTAATGTTTTCAATGTAGAAGTGTTTGTTTAGAATTATATAATTTCGGAATAAAAGAATTAGCAGGCAACCAATCAGAGGCAACGGACTTTTCCCAGGGGGACTTGATTATTTTTGGGTTCTAATTCGGAAAAGATAATGGTATATCTGTGTATGTATGAGCCAGTTACAGCCAGTGTAAGTATAGAATCTGTGGAACGTATAGACTTTCTCCTAGTTTCAACGTGTTGCGGTAGTAGGTATAACTATTTAGAGGGGAAAATAGATACCCCTTCCTGTAATGCTGTTGCAATTGTGATGGTGTTGCTCCTAGGATATAATGTAGTATTTTATTATCACGATTGAATAGGTCTGTAAAGGTGTTCGAAAGCTACACAAGTTAGTGGCTACTAGCCTAGCTGTATTGAATTTGTATGTGGCATCTGTTGTTGCAAACCTACGATACTTTTTTCCGGAAGGGATTTCCTGCCGCTATTTTCATAATATAGAGATAAAAACAAAATAGGTATATAAAACAAAGTAGCACACTGACTTCACTGTTTATAGAGGTTCAACACGTATAGTATTGTAACAACCCGTAATATAAAACGAATATGACATTTTGCCTGGATGAAGTTGTGTTGGATTATTAGTATAATATTGGGATTGTCAAAAAGTTTGTTTTTATTTTTAATGTAAACTCTCCTTTTTACTATATTCATAGTCATGTTCTTCAAATTGTTTGTTATGAGCCTTCGATAGAAAAGATCTTACACTAATGCTTATATTTCAGGCTTTGAAATATCAAACTAAGCAGAGCATTACCGACATCTGATGCTTTTTCATGTATTACAAAAAGTGCTAAAAACCTGCACAAAATTCTGCTATGCGTATTATGGAGTATGAGAGAATACTGTTACAGAACAAGTGTTTCAAAAATGGTTTGTACGACCCTGAAAAGAAAATTTGTAAGTGAGATATATTTCCTGCTTTGGCCGGCGAAAGATAATCAACAGTGACCAAGTAATTGTTGAACAAGATTTCTGTTTGACAACCAGACATTCTTAAGATTTCTAAATCGAGCATAGTAAATGAATTTCATTCAGTTTTAATATCCACTTGAAAAAACAAGCAAAAATTCTGATCAATCCAATACTTTGCTTTGAATTGCATTCCTGGATAGAGAGACAAATAAAGAAACAGACAACACACATATACTAATTTATTTCTTATGTCAAAAATTCACACTAAAGTCTACTAACTTGATCTACTAATGTTAGATGAAAGAATTGATTATAATGTTCGTGCATTTTTCAGGGTTTATTTTTCAAAATGACAAAAAAATAAAAATAACATGCCAAAAAGAAAATTTTCCAAGCAGAATGTGTCATTACTCAACAGTATTCCAGTCTTGGAACATGGAGTAAAAATTTGTGAGACATTTTTAAATGTTAGACTTTTTAACACATGTTCATCAAGTTCATGATGTTCTTATGATTCGAATCTGAATTTCAAAACATATCTTTATTTATATCTAGGAAGAATTTATCCATTCCTTCTGCACTGTCATTCTGGCACTTTGAAATTCGAAAAAAACATTTGGAAATCTTTAAAACTCTAATTTCTACTGATAACCAGTGTTAAAACATTGACGTTGGTAGAAGGGATTTACATTCAATAATTTGTAGAATAGAAATGACACGAATATTAGCTTAACACATTAGTTAGAGTTTTGGTTCTCTTCATAGTTTGAATTTTCCATAATTACACACGAATGACTTTAAACAGGCGTTTAATGTGACGTACTCTGCAGAAAAAACGATCACACACCTACACACGCTAGGTTGTCTTATCACTTTATTAATATAGAGATTCAAAAGAACGCAAAATATTTAAAAAAAAAACGCATATCATTATCGTTTCCGAAAAAAAGCACTGTTTAGCTTGCATCTTTTCTTTTAGCGTTTATGCGTTTAATGTTTCATCGCAGGTTTCATAAATACATAGAAAATAGACAACAATAAAAATATGATCATGACGACAATGGTCAGCTTGGTGACTGATCTGTCTTGCTTTCTAGATCATAATTTCACATTTCATGAGAGAGGCTGCCATAAAATAATTTATTAGTCCATATAAAAAAAAATTATATTTCATTTCTTGTATACAAATGTGTGCCTTATCCCCTTATATTACGCGATGGCCTCCATTTCAATCAAACGACTTTCATGTTCTCTTTTACCGTTTCTTTTTATTTAAATTATTAATATGTTGATCAGATTCAAAAAGGTACATTTAATTCAAACAGTAAACCTTTTTATTCAATATGATAAGTGCTTCTACTTCGGCAGGATAACGAAGTAATTAAAATTTTCACTTTTAACATATGCTTTTCACAAAGAAATAAAAAGGTATTCTGGTGAATTTAATTTCGTAAATAATTTTTAAAGAATTATTTGGAATAAAAAAATGCAAAGACATTAAAATATGGATTATATATCTTTTTTGTCTTTCCTTGCGCTAATTGTGAAAAGGCAAGTAAAGAGAAAAAACTAAACAAAAATGAAAGTAAAAAGATTTCCGAGTAAGTACATAGAAAGGGTTATACATAGAATAATAGTAGAAAATAGTTTTTTATTGCATATAAGAATAAACGTAAAAGTTGGTAATGATATATATATATCTGTGCCTAAATCAAAACGCGGATTTCATGAGCAAAGCTTCTTTCTTAGAACTGCACGCCTGTGGAACTCTGTTCCGTCTGCCTGCTTCCCTCCGGACTACAACTTGGATGTCTTCAAGTCTAATGTTAACAAATTCCTAATGAACCGCCCCCCTAATTAAACACTTCATAAAATCTCCTCACTAACGTGATGTACTTACAATAACCCTTATCCCTGAGTGGCTTCCGGGCCTTGATAAGTGGTGATCACTGTGTAAAAAAAAAAAAAAAAAAAAATGATCATTTTGAATCACACACACACACACACACAGACACACACACACACACAATATATATATATATATATATATATATATATATATATATATATATATATATATATATATATAAGTTTTTCTCAAATTCGTTATTGAAACCTTTATTTATTAATGATTTATTTGTGTACAATCATAGGAAGAAATATATGAATTATTGAACCATTATCACAAGACAAGCTAAAATACAAATAGATTTGGATGGAATGTATTTTGATATTGTTTGAATGTATTTTGAAATTGTTTACTGACAATCTTAAATTACTTGTTGGGACATTATCAAAAAGATATAGGATATATAGCCAAAATGGAAATAGAATCTGCAAGAATGTTGAAAAAAAATTTAGGTGTTATTCAATAATAAAATAGTACAAAAAACATTGCAATAGAATTGTACTTGCTTTAAACTCATCATAAACTGGGATAGATACATTGAGAGCATTATCCTATACCTCTATAAGGCCACCATTCGCCTATGTATGGAATACTGTTGTCACATTTGGGCTGGTGCATCTGCTGCTTGTCTCTCACTCCTGGACAGGGTTCAAAAGAAAGTCGCCAACTTAATAGGTCTTGAACTGTCATCTAGGCTTGAGCCTCTGTCCCATCGACGAAATGTTGCATCCCTCTGCCTGTTCTACAAATAATTTAATTGTGAATGCTCTGATGAACTACAAGCACGTGTACTTCCTCGATGTGACTACCCCTGATAAACCCTACAAGCAACTAAGTCCTACCCCTTTACAGTAGAGATCCCTAGGTGTAAGAAAGCCTTTTACTCCAATAGTTTCTTCCCCAGAACTCCAAGACTTTGGAACTCTCTTCCGGGATTCTACTTTCCCAACTGTACTGACATGCAGAAGTTCAAGTGTAATTTGAACAAACATCTTGCTACTCATCTCCCTTCATAATGCCCGTGCAACGTATGTCCCCGATAGTAGCCCCCTACTTCAAAGTGGCACTGTGCCTTGTTTGGGGTGAAAATTGATTTAAAAAATAGTCCATTTTATAAACTAAAGGGGGATTAAATAGGTTCACTAAAATCTCTTCTGTTAACTGGAAATTGGCAATTATAATTTGTCAACCAATATTTAAACACTATTACAAATCAGTTATTTTTTGAAGATAAAAAGACGTTCTAAACTTTTTTGGAATTTCCAAATATTTATGAAAGCATTTATGAAATTTCCAAATATTTGTGAAATTATTTTTGAATTTTAAAATATTTGTGAAATTATTTTTGAATTTTAAAATATTTATGAAATTATTTTTGAATTTTAAAATATTTATGAAATTATTTTTGAATTTTAAAATATTTGTGAAATTATTTTTGAATTTTAAAATATTTATGAAATTATTTTTGAATTTTAAAATATTTGTGAAATTATTTTTGAATTTTAAAATATTTATGAAACTTTTCAAATGTCAGAACAAACAATTTCTCCGTTCCTGCTCTCATTCTATTTCCTCCTCCTCTCTCTCATTCCTCTCGTTTTTCTGCCTTCCTCCCATTTCTACTTTATATTATTTACTCATTCTATTCCCCTCGCCACTTTTATTCTCATTATTATTTCTTTACCCACACGCATCCTTCCACCACCTAAAACATTCACCTATGAATACAGTGTAGATGGTGACAAGCAACATAAAAAACCTCCTCAGAGTCGCAGATGACCTAGATAAAAGATATCTTCACTCCCTATCTTTCTAATTTTATGGATGACATTTCATGACGTCATCTAATGTGTACGGAGACAAACAAGCAAGCAAGAAATATCCACAAAATTATTGTAGTATATTTATGTATTTTAATTTTATATTGTCTTTTTAAAAAACAAACACTACGGGGAAAAATAGTTTAGAATTGATAGATTCAGTCAGGTAGGGTACTTGCATGGACGTGTTCAGATCAATATAAAGGCGTCCATTCATCTCTTGTACACGGAGTTGTGGTTTCGTTCATGGATGCATTACTAATAGATTCCCTGTTGCATTGTGGTTGGAACCTGCTAATATATCAGAGTTTGTATTTCTGCAAAGTTGTGTTGTAGACGATGAACGCAGGCCAGATCACTTACAGATACAATTGTTTACTTATTGTTTTGAAGATGAATTTGTGTATAGAATGGATTAGCTTGATAGGTCTAATATCTTCCACAATACAAGCTATATATTTCGATTATCTGACATGCTTCAGTAACACGTTCTTAGTGTGAATAAATGTTGGCCAGTCATTTTCGTGGTGAAATTGAATCATCTTTCATGGGAGGGTAAAATTTGTATATGTTGAAAAACAGAGAGCATATATTGAATATATTGAATGTGATGCAACTAACATATCCATATTGAGTTTTTGATAAGGTTTTAATGTTTGAATTACTCTTTTCAATATATTAGGTTATCTCAAAAGTTTGTAAATACTTGCGAAAAATTGAATTTTTATGCAATTCTTGTTTTTTGCATTTATATTTTTATAGTGATCATCATCTTTCTATTCCAATTGATAAAATTGAGCTGCGAGTTTTGATTCGTTACTGCTGGAAGCGATGCGTTTCAACCAGGAAAGCCACAAAAGAAATTTGTGCTACTGCAGGTGAAGGAATAATTGCATATGTGACGATCTCAAAGTGGTACACGCGTTTCGATTCTGGCAATGTGAGTCTTGAAGATAAGCCTCGTTCGGGACGGCCGTTAAGGTTGGATGATGAAGACGCGCAAACCGGATTGGACATTGTGAATTGGCTGATGAGCTTGGAGTCAGCAAAGCGTCAATTCACCAACACTTGAAGCAACTTTATTTTGTACACAAAAATCTGTACAAACTCACCGAAATACAAGCCAACAGACGAGTTGAAATTTGCCATCAATTTCTCAACAATCCATTGGATGAGCGTTTTTGGAAACTCATTGTAACATTGGACGAGAACTAGGTCTATCTGGTCCAGCACAATCGAGGCAAGCGATGGATTCAGAAAGAGCAAGAGACACTGTCGGTTTCAAAACAAGATCAATTCTGTAAGAGAGTCATATTGCGCGTTTGTTGAAACTTTGAAAGAATTGTGTATTTTATGTTGGTTCCAAATCGTCGTGACACCAGTGCTGAACTTTACTGTAAGCAAGTGGATCAGGTCTCTGAAAATCTGAAGCAAAATTACCCAACACTGATCAATCAAAAGCACGTTTTGATGCAGCAGAACAATGCCAAGCCATACATCACCAAGAGGACCAAAGACACGTTTGAAGAATTGGACGGCGTTGAGGTTCTGCCACATCCAGTCTATCAAATTACATCTTTTTGCTCTCAATACAACACTTTCTGAAGAGCTGCCGATTCGAATCGTTTAATGAAGTCGAGAAAGCGTGTCAAAAATTCTTTGATTCAAAGCCGACTGAGTGGTATTTCAACTAGATCTGAAAGCTTGCAAGTCGATGGCAGAAAGTCTTAGAAAATGATGGCCTTTATTTTGAGGATTACTTTTTTTTGTTATTACATGGCAAGTAAAATTTAAATTTTTTGCAAGTGTTTACGAAGTTTTGGGACAACATAAAAATACTATTAAAACTCTAACACTACCCATTAGATTGAGGGTTGTATAGAATCTTCAGTTTTTGAAGTTCAAAAAAAGACATTCACAGGAATAATGCGAAATTTAAAATTAATGAATATTCTTTTCCATATGTTGGTTACAGAGATATTAGTTTTTCTATCGTCTAAATGAGAATTCGTTTTGAGGTGTAGACGGAATTCGCAAGCAGCTAGCCATTTCAACATGTCACCTTCTCTAGACAAGTAATATGCATATCATGTTACGTGCTCAAGATCTCTTATCTTGAGCACAGTTCAAGCTCATTTTTGATTGTGTTAAAGTTTGTTAATATAGGCTTCTGGCTTGATAAGTATGTTTATTAATGTATATGTAGTTGTCTCCTCACCGCAAGTGTTCTCTTTATCATTATGTTTTTCATCATTTATTTCTGATCATTGTGTTTTACCAAGAAAAACTTATACAAGATGGCGTCACCCGTAATAGGGAAAGTGTCGACTATGTGCAAGTCTATGGAAATAAAATTGAGTATGCAATAATAAAACTTTATAATGTTTTTATTTTTATTAAATATAAAGAGCATATTTAAAGGTGTGTCACTTACTCTCTAGGACTATGGAGAACATTCAAGTCACCTACAGAATCGAAACTGCCACAATATTCTTCATGCTTAGTCTGCCATTTGTAATTTGGGAAAGGCACATGTTAGGGCTGCCATGCCTCATATGACTAGCAAGAAACGGCAATGATAATTTTAAGCATATATAAAGTTTACAATTTGTAGTCAAGAGGTGGTGTCGTTGAAGTAACTGCAAAGGGACGAAGGCATGTTGGCAAGAGAAGGAGATATGAGTATCATTGTGCATTAGTGTCGAGCCAGAAAGGAAAAAGAAAAACTATTTTCGTTGGTAAATCACTGTTGTGATCATATTTCTTTGAGTTGCCCACGTTTTTTTCCATGGAAACATCATCCAGGTACCAGTGGTTGTTAGACTCATGAAATGTATCCAATTTCATAATCTAATCATTTTTTATAATTACAGTAAAAAGAATAAATGAAATTCAAAACCATGATTATTTACCGCTTTATTTTTATATTAAAAGTTTTGTAAGTTTCAATTTTAAATTCTTGTTAAAATAAAATAAAGTAAAATTTTATTGCTTTTTATTTATTTAATTTGTTGTGTTTGATTTTGATATAGGACTTTCCTTTCAGTAAATACATCGACAGAAATATGAGCAGGCACATTACATGTAAGCTACTACTAACCATCTGGAGCAGCAATCAATGATGATAAGAAGATGGTTATCTTCAAAAATAGTTAATAAAATTGAACACAGTGCATTTCCAAGATTTGTCCGGTAATTGAATATTTTACACGTCTTCTAGTTGGGTGTTTTATCACGATTTTCTGACATTCAATGGATTGTTGAGAAACTGATGGCAAATTTCAACTCGTCTGTTTACAGATTTCTAAATGATTTTGTTTTGACTTGATAAAAAGGACATAAATACTTTTCATCCTACGATTATTTTTTTCTTTGAAAGAAGAAAAGAGAAAATAATGTGACAATAAAATGGTCAACTTTTATTAACTTTTTGCCGATTGAAATTATTTTTTCTCATCTCATTTTTAGGTGTGTAAATCACATGAACATCTTTGTATATGCAATTTTTTTACTACTTTTTTTATCATAAAAATGAAAATCGTCCATAATATCAATAATGTTTTTCTGCAACTTCTTTTCTTCAATCAATTTTTTCTTAGTCGTTGTTTTTCAAGAATCTGTTGGCCTATCCTAAAATGATTCCTACTCTGTCTTCATACGTTTTGTTTTTGTCTGATTACATTTTTATCTGAAGGGAAATTTTAATTGACATTATTTACAATCTGACTGGTGTATTTACTTTCATTATTATTGTCACAAAATTAAGTCTTCATCAATTTATATTATCATACTGATTCGGCATTACACGTTTGTATGAATATAACAAATATGATTGTAATTCGGCATACTATTTTTATCTTTCATATTTTTATCCATTACTGTTATTGCATTGTCTTAGTTTGATCGTTATTATCAAATATTAGCTAAAATATATGTGTGCAGATAAGTCGGTTATTATGTTGTACACAGTAACATTTCAGTAAGGGTCACAAAATGATCAGTTGGATGACCGTTACATAATAAGTTAATATTCGTGAGTAAGGAAGTACATAAAATTTAGTTGGATGTGAAATCAGACATACAACAGAATACAACGTTGGTCCAGTTAAAAATTCTTGATTGGATCTGTAGAGAATAGGAACGACCATTAAGACGGGACACACAAAAGAGTGACACCGTCGTCTGATTAGTAGTATATATAGAGCACGCACGCACGCACCGGAAAAAAACGACGACTACGACGATAGTCGACTCGGAAACCTTACATGGCGCTACAGACAGGATTTATTTTTCAACATAATTTCTTTTGCACGGTTTTTGGAGTATAATGGCGTCAGGACAACACGAGGACGGCCAATACATGCAGTTGATTCAACAAATAATAAATCTGCAAAGAGAAAACAATGAGCTTCGCGGAGGGAGTGCCTTGAGTCGGTCTAACACCAAGAAACCAGACCGGCCACGTATCGAACATGGATTCACCGATGTGGACTGGGCGCTTTTCATCGACTCGCGGGCCCGATACAAACAAATGTGCGGCCTTACCGACCCCGTGGAAATCTGCAATGAACTAAGGACAGCCTGCTCAAATGAGGTAAATAAACTTTTATTTGACTTAGTTGGGCCTGAAACCCTCAATTCTGTCACAGAGGAACAACTCTTAAGGCATATACAGTTCATTGCGGTGAAAGGTCTACACCCGGAGGTGCATAGACATAAATTTCATAACATCAGACAACAGACGGGGGAGGGACCCGCACAGTTCTTGGCAAAGCTTCGGTCCCAGGCACGGTTTTGCAATTTCACGGTTCTGTGCCCCAACGAGAACTGCCGGCAAGCCGTAAACTATTCGGAGGACATGGTAGCTGGCCAACTCGTAGCCGGTCTGGCAAATGCGGAGTACCAGTGTAAATTTCTGGCCAAAGCAAATATTCTAACCACTGTGGAGCAGAAGCTTCACAGGCTGGTTAGTTTAGAAACTACAGAGACGTCTGCTCCTCAGTTGCAACGAGGCTCAGAGGGACACTCGACTTTTGGCCTACTAACAACCGAGAAAAAACCATCTCGGAAGGAGCAGCCGCTCAAAATCCCTCAGAATAGTCCTTGTGAAGGGTGTGGGAGGACCTCACACCCCAGTGGGTTAAAAGGGCGGAAGAACTGCCCGGCGAGGGGGCTAAAATGTTTTAATTGTGGCGTCACAGGCCACTTACAAAGAGTGTGCCGGAAACAGGAGAGGTCGACGGCGGAGTCAACAAACGATGCCACACGTCAATCGAATATTTTCGGCAGCAGAATGGAGGGGGTACCGGCATGTTACAATCAAAAAGGTAGAATAGCAGCAGTGCCACACCTTGCATGGAGCAGTGGTGGGTTCAGGAGATGTCTCCCTGAGCCACCACCCTCATTAATGGTCGATGTGTCCCTGATACCAGAGTCCCAGGCTAAATTCGGGTGCGCTTTGGATAAGTGAGTAAGCGGTCGAAAACACCGCATCCAGGCCATTGCAGATACCGGTGCCCAGACGTGTTCGAGTGGCCCAGAAATATTGAAAATATTAGGGTGCACCAGCAGGATCCTGATACCTACTACCCACAGGATACGGGGAATCACAGACGATCCCCTAGATATCAAGGGGGTGGTCCTGACTCAGATTAAGCTCGGTCAGAAGGAAACGCGACAAGTGGTCTACGTTTCAGAAAACACGTCAGTATTCTACTTGTCAGAATCGGCCCTCAAAGACCTAGGAGTAATCAATCGCGACTTCCCGCATCGAGTATCAAAGGCCGATTTATCAGCTTCAGAAAGTGGGACAGCACCGTGTGGATGTCCGAAAAGAGAATCCGTCCAGGACAAGCCAGCGAGGATCCCGTTTACCCCCACTGGAGATAATAGGGAACGGTTAGAGAAGTGGTTACGTGAACACTTTAAGTCCAGCGCATTCAACACCTGCCCCCATCAACCGTTACAAGTCATATTAGGGAGGCCGCTGGATATAACTTTTACCCCGGGGGCGAAACCATCGGCCATACACACACCCATTCCAGTCCCTCATCACTGGAAGAAAAGGGTAAAGGATGATTTGGATCGAGATGTTGCGTTGGGTATTATCGAACCGGTACCAGCAGGCACACCTACGATCTGGTGTTCGAGGATGGTAGTTGCTCCAAAGAAAGACGGGTCACCAAGAAGGACGGTAGACCTATAAAAATTGAATGCAGCAACGATGAGAGAGACTCATCACACACTGTCCCCTTTTAATCAGGTGTCCGTGGTGCCTGCCCAAACCAAAAAGACTGTCTTCGACGCATGGAATGGGTACCATAGTCTGCCACTCTCCCCAAAAGCCCGGGACGCGACCACGTTCATAATGGAATGGGGTCGTTATCGGTATCTCAGGGCTCCCCAGGGTTTTCACGCATCCGGGGACGGGTACACGCGCCGGTTCGATGACATCACAGTTGACATGCCTCGAAAGACCCGGTGTATAGACGACACACTCCTATGGGACAGGTCTTTAGAATTGGCTTTCTGGCATACTGTGGACTATATTACCCATTGTGGTAAAAGTGGGATAGTCTTTAACCCTGACAAATTTCAATTTGCTGACGATGAAGTTGAATTTGCCGGCTTTGTGATAACCTCGGACGGCGTGAAGCCAACTAAAAAAATGACGGAGGCTATTCTCAATTTCCCGACCCCAACGAGCATTACTGGTATCAGGTCCTGGTTTGGTTTAGTTTACCAGGTGTCGTATACATTTGCACAGGCCGATATAATGGCCCCTTTTCGAGAGTTGCTGTGGACAAAGAACTGTAAATTTTACTGGGATGACACATTGAATAGACTTTTCGAAGAGTCGAAGAGGAATATCGTTCAGAAAATCGAAGAAGGGGTGAAAACCTTCGATATGAACAGAGCGACCTGCCTTTCAACCGACTTCAGTAAGGTTGGCATTGGGTATTTTCTGTTCCAGAAGCATTGCCAATGCCCAACGGAATTAGGTCCCAGCTGTAGTAAGGACCACTGGAAGATGATTTTGGCCAGGTCTCGCTTCACGAAAGATGCAGAATCTCGTTATTCCCCTATAGAGGGGGAGGCTCTAGCGCTGATTTATGGCTTGGAGTCTTGTAGGATGTTCATCCTGGGATCCCCAGACCTATTGGTCACCGTGGACCACCAGCCCCTAGTGAAAATTTTCTCGGATCAGATCCTGGAGAATATAAAAAATCCCCGCCTGTTCTCATTCAAGGAGCGGTCGTTGATGTACAGGTTCCAGATTAGGCATGTTCCTGGGAAACTCAACGCAGCACCGGACTGCACATCCCGATACCCGGCGCCGTCAAGACACAGCAGACTAAAGGGCACTGACACTTCCCAGCAAATCGAGAGGAGTATACAAGCATCCATCATAGCTGCATACGCACATGACCCCAAGTTCCGAGCGATCACCTGGGATAGGATAGTCGCAGCTGCAGCCACCGATGAGGAGTGCCGAACGTTGGCGTCATACATTCAAGACGGGTTCCCAAGGTCACGCCACGAACTACCACCAGAAATCCGGCAATTCTGGCCGATGGCAGACCAACTATATTGTCTGGAAGGGGTACCCATAAAAGGGGACAAAATTTTGATACCAAAACGGCTTAGAGCCGAGGTGTTAGAGGCATTACACTCCGCCCAATCAAGGGGCGAATGGTATGTTGGCTAACGCCAGACAACGGTTATTTTGGCCTGGTTTAGACGCCAGCATCCGACAAACAAGGGCGCAATGTCGGAGTTGCAATTCGATCGCCCCATCCCAGCCTAGGAAACCACTAATGCCACCCATAAACCCGGAATTCCCATTTCAAAAGACAGTCACTGACTTGCTAGATATGCACGGGAAAAGTTACATGGTATACGCGGACCGATATACCGGTTGGATTGAAGTCGCACCACTACCATCAGGAAGGGCCGCAGCGGTGTGTAACGCCCTGAGGGTTTGGTTTTGCACGTATGGTGCGCCGGAGGAAATATCATCCGATGGAGGGCCACCATTCGATTCACTAGAATACAAATCGTTCCTAGAAGACTGGGGCGTAAAAAGGCGCATATCATCTGCACATTACCCCCAGAGTAATGGCCGAGCTGAACTGGCCGTAAAAACGGCCAAAAGAATGCTGATGGACTGCGTTGATGGCTACGGACATCTACATCATGATCGGGCAGCACGGGCGATGATGACTCATAGGAATACGCCCAGTCAGGACCTTGGATTGTCACTGGCGGAAATACTATATGGTCGAACAGTAAGGGGCCATCTCCCTGCACTTCGCAAAAAATACTGCATCCACAAGCGTTGGACGGAGACCAGAGATTTGAGAGAGAGGGCGATGGCGAAAAGGCACGTACTAAACAAAGAACAGTACGACATACACAGCCGCCTCCTACAACAGCTCCGAGCGGCGAGTCTGTGCAGGTGCAGAATCAGGAGGGACCAAATCCACGACGATGGGCGAAAACTGGGAGAGTCGTCGAGACAATGGGTAACAGGCAGTACAGGATATGGTTGGATGGTAGCGGCAGGATCACATTACGCAATCGCCGTTTCCTCAGGAAAATCAAACCGGTCATGGATACGCCGGAGTATCCACCCACTCAACAACCCCATCAACCACCTCCCCAAACACCAAGAAGGGAGGACAGCAAACCACCGTGCAACATGCATGAGATGATGGAGGTGGAAGAAGCTGATTGTGACACATCAGAAACAGATATGGAGGTGGACCAAGATCCGATCAACCACAAGCCAATGCAGACGAGTCCGGTCCCACGACGTAGCATGAGGGTAACACGAGCACCAAGGCCACTTTCCCCTCAAATGCAAGGACCAACTCACTACTACACGGAATTCTCCAGTCACATGACCACAAAACGACGGTAGTGTGGTCACATGGTGGGGGGAGGGCATGTAGAGAATAGGAACGACCATTAAGACGGGACACACAAAAGAGTGACACCGTCGTCTGATTAGTAGTATATATAGAGCACACACGCACGCACCGGAAAAAACGACGACTACGACGATAGTCGACTCGGAAACCTTACAGGATCAAATGTTTTCAATAGTATTTTAAACTGTTCTGACATATTTACTATCAAATGTTTATTTTAATTTTCTAAATTCAGCACTGAAGCAACATTTGCTATGGCGATTATTAAACTCTATTTAATTTGTACAAAGAGAACCTGTTGTCACTTGAAGGGCCGATAATAGTTAAGACAACGCCGTGGTATATTTACATAAGTGTATTAACAGGAATGCAGAAATAATATGTTACAGGAATTAGAATAAATGCTGAAATCTTACATTATGTTTCTGAATCGAATGCCTAGACAAAATTATGCAGACAATTCCCAGGAGTATATGAGGACTTGCTAAAGTCAAAGACTCCAGCTGAAATCCCAGCTATGGTGGGCAGAAAGTGATAAAACGTTTGAGGAAAAAATAAAAGAACGATTTCAATGTCATAAAATCGTGATAAAACACCCAACTAGGAGAAGTGTAAAGCACTCAATTACCGGACAAATCTTGGAAATTCACTGTGTTCAGTTTTATTAACTATTTCTGAAGATAACCATCTGCTTATCATTATTGATTGCTGCTCCAGATGGTCAGTAGTTAGCTTACCTGCAAATCATTGATGTAAACTGTGTGATGAAATGCTCTTAAACAAGCATTAAAATACATGAATATCCCAACATTGAAGAAGTGAGTTTAAGGGATATTTAAAATATGATGCTATCATCCAGACTAAAGGCATAATATCCAGGTCTCAGTGCAGTTGAGAAGTAAAAAAAAGATCTAGATTAATATTAGAAATGGATGTTATTTACAGATGAAAGTTAACGGTTTACTTTTTTGTGAGATGTTTAAATAGTCAATAGAAAATGATAAACTTGATTTTTCCTTTCGAATTGTTATCATTTACTCACTTGGAGTCTTCACATAAGTTATGATTTGTGATTGCTCACTGGCAATAATAAATGTTCTCTGTATTCTAAGTAATAACAACTCCCCCCAGATTTCCAGATATCTCCATCTCTTTTGATAAGCATTACAAATCACTGTGCGTTTTCAAAACAGCCGTTTATCATTGATTTCTTTCGAATAATAGCACTTGGCTTTCTCTGAAATTTGAGTAGCAAAAACCCCCCTTGCCTGATTCCAGTACTTTCCAATGGAGGGTTGGATAATGCTCTCCTTGCTTGGTCTTTCCATCATATTTGTCCCTTCAGAACAATTCTATTTATATTGTACTCACTAGGAGTTCTCATACATGTCATCATCAGAGATTAGTACCTGATAATAAACAATGGTGTTCCCCAGAGTCTGGGTGACAACAAATTCCCCTAGATTTCCTGTACTGTTCACGCCTTTCGATAATGTTTGCAAATGACTTTGCATTATCATAACAGCTGCTTGCCATTATTATTATTATGTTCATTAACTTCACAGTATTGTGATGTTTTGCACTGTTTTTTTAATTCAAGAGTGGACTTTTACTCCAAAGCTAGTGAGCATAATCAAAGAGTCAGTTAGATGAATAACACCTGGCATAGCCAAGCAAAACTGACTTCTGGAGTACTGTGATATTATACTTGATTCCCAAGGAGTTCAACTGTTTCTCAAAATGATTCAGAATTGAACTAAGTACACTTATGATGATTGGCACTACATAGAAGGCCCCCAAAACTTGGAAAAGTACATAAGTCATAGAAAGATTGATCACTGCAGCAAAAGACAATGCTAAGAAGAGCAATATAGGAAACGATGAAACCAGAAACAGAAAGACCAGCAAAAAAAAAAGTGGGAAGTCAAAGAACTATATAGACGATTCATCAGAATAACAAAAGAAGAGAACCATGAAAACATCTGAATATGGCCAAGAAAAGGACACATAACACATAACATTAAAGCTAAAATTGATAAAACGAAACTAACCCATATGATAAGTAAAGACAGCAAAAATGATATATAAGGACAGGCACGGGGAAAACAGTGTACTGGACATCTTGAACATGCGGAGAAATGCTTCAAGCATAAACCAGACACAGAATAGGAAAACGAAAACCACAAAATCCTTTCTACCGTCGAGATAGAAACAGATGAATTATCGATGCAAGATTATAGTAATTAATTAGAAGAGAAAATTAATGCCAAATTGTAGATTTTGCCATTTCAGCAGCCGTAGGGTGAAGATCAAAGAGACAGAAAAATGAAACAAATATGCGAAACTAATCAGAGAATTGAGAAAAATCAATATAATATAAATTGTAGCGAAACTAGAAACAGACCCAGAAAACTTGGAAAAAAGGCTAAGAGAAATTGGAATCGATGGGAAGAATGAACAGCTGAAATCTTAAGGAACATCCTTAAGTGCGAAAACTAATTTACATGCGTGTTAAATACTAACTGGACATATAGAAACTGCAACAGAAGTAAAAAAAAAAAAAAAAAAAACTGGCAAAATAGTCAAAAACTAAGCAGGATCAGTGTAAAAGGATTGGGACTTTTGAGGGACTTATTCTTATGAAAATTCAAGTTAAACTCTGTGTATCGCTTTATTGCAGGTCAATATTCTTTTAATTTTGAAATTGCTATGAAATGAAGAGAAGTGAAATTTAGTACACTGGAAGAGCATAACAAGGTGCCTTATTTCCCAGATTTTTGTGGAATTTGAACGAATATTTTGAAAATTATGCTAATTTTTTTATTTTCTGGTAATTTGAAGTGTGTTCCATTTTATTGCAGGTCTCTCAAAATGCCGAGAAAGGGTCGACTATGTGCAGGTCCATGGAAATGAGAGGAACGTGTTATTGCAGGCCCTGCAGAAGATTTATCTCTTGTAGATCTAGCTAAGGAACTTGGAGGAGATCGAAGAACCATGTCTTCATTCATTGAAAATTCAAACATCAAACCAAGGAAGGACAAAAACACAAGAAAGTCAGTTTATGCTCATGATGTTAGAAAAATTCACGGTCAACTTATCAAGCAGCTGGGTAGCAACAGTGCTGCTATATTTGACAAGGCTGGAATACCTTCCTTGTCCAGAAAGACATGTGCAATGTCTTAAACGAAATTGCAAGAAGATGGCAAGACCTGTTTTTAACCAAACTTATAAGGACAAACGTTTAGCTTGGGCTCAGAAATACATTAAATCCAGCTTTAAAAATGTTCTTTTCACCTTTGAGGCCGGAGCAACCCTTTATGGATCAGAGGGAGGGGGGGCCAAAGTTTGGAGACCTTTTGGCTCCCTACCCCTCATTGATTCCGTTGTAAACAGGGAAGTGGAGGTGTCAGGTTTGGGGCTGGAATAATCTGCAATGAACTAATTGGACTATTTTGAGTGGCATAAGGTGTCAAACTGACAAACCAGTCTTATATTTTATTTTGAAATGAGCATTTGTCACCATGATTTGATGACCTTCCATTGATGTGTTACCACAAATTGATTTTTATGCACGACAATGCACCATTCCACTCAGCTAAAGTTATTAGGCATTAGTGCACACAATTTGATGGCATGGCAACCTTGTTCTCTAGATATAAACCCAATTGTGCCGCTTTTATCAATAATAAAGATAAAAGTTTACGAACGAGGTGTCCGATTTTCGTCGAAAAATAAACTTTCGAAGAAGATTTTGGAAATTTCCTATAGCGTCACATCATCGCAAATCCACTGATTGACATCATCACTTGACAAGAGGCTATTCAAAGTTATTTTGAAACATGGGAGCTATGTTGATAAATAAATATTTCTTTAAACAAAATAATGTGAAATTCGTTCTTGTTTTGGGTTAATATTGTTACTGGATATGTTTTTTATTTCATATAAATAGAAATATGAAGTTAGAATATTGTTTTATTATCGAAAATGTACATTTTATACACTTGCAAATAAAGTGATACACACTTAAAATTACCAGAAAATAAAAAATTAGCATCATTTTCAAAATTCCACAAAAATCAGGGAAATAAGACACCTTATTATGCTCTCCCAGTGTACCAAATTTCACTTCTCTGCGTTTCCTAGCAATTAAAATAATATTGACCTGCAATAAAGCGATACACAAAGTTTAGTTGCTGTCAATGAGAAATGAATGGTAAACGGCCGTTGCTATAACGCAAATTCATTTGCAAAAGTTATTGAAAGAGGTGGGAAGTACTGGAATTCTGGGGAGACTTGTCATTCAGATTCCACAGGGAAATCTTTTATGATGGCCTGTATAAGAACTCTTAGTGAACAATAATAATAATAATAATAATAATAATAATAATAATAATAATAATAATAATAATAATAATAATTCATAGTTCCTTATTATAGAAATCTGCTTAATGCCTTCCTTCCTATATTTTTTTTTTACATAGGAATCACCACTTATCAAGGCCTATAGGCCACTCGAGGATAAGGGTTAAGAGTATACAGTAGTCAAATTGGACAATATAGTAATCGTTAGTAATGGAAATTCGGTAAATTTGTTAACTTAAGTGGAACGGCTCATCAAGAACTTGTTAACATTGGACTTGAAGGCAATCAGATTGTAGTCCGCTGGAAGGCAGGAAAACGGAAGACAGTTCCACAAGCGTGCACATCTAAGGAAGAAGCTTTGTTCATGGAATCTACGTTTAGGTTTAGGTACAGATAAAGCGTGGGGGGATTATTGATAGTGTTTTCAGTTAGACAAGTATTTCTTGTGAAAGTCTGGCGAGGAGGGACCAAAGATTGAAGTTCAGTCGAGCCCTTGCCATGAAAATAACGATAAAGCAGAAACAAACTCGCAACATCTCTTCTGTAAGATAGAGATTGCAGGGAAGAGAAAAGGCTATAAAATCTATTTTGAACTCTATCAAGGCAGGACAAGTCCTTTCTAGCAGCTCCTGCCCAGATGTGGCAGCAGTACTCCATCCTTGGACGTACCTGGCTCTTATATAGATAGAGAATTGCATCAGCAGTGAGATATCTACTGGATCGATAGAAGGATCCCACCATTTTCCCAGTTCCATTTCAGATCAGGAGTAAAGGTTAAACCCAGAAGCTTGTCAAAACATGAGTCCTCCCCAAGACGAGAGCCATTCATTTCAATTGATGCCAGATGGGGATCAGAATGTTGATGATGTAAAGATAGGAGCTTGTTTTTAGATGCATTAAAAGTAACCAGCCACTCCTTTCCCCATTGTACCACATGCTCAAGATCATAGGAGAGAGAATCGGAGAGAACTTGGTCATTTAGATGTGCTACAATAGATGGTAGTGTCATCAGCATAAATGTTTACGAATAATGTAAGGATGTGATTTGGAAGATCATTGATGTAAAAAGTGAAAAGAGTTGAACCTAGGATGGATCTCTGAGGGACTCCAGTATTAATACTGTGAGCTTCTGATTTTTGCCCATTAACTACTACTCTTATGAACTTATCAGAGAGAAATGATTTAATAATTGAGAAGACATTTCCAGCTATACTGTAGCTGGAGATCTTGTGAAGTAAACCTTTATGTCATACTCTATCAAAGGCCTTAGATATGTCAAGAGCAATTGCCCTATTCCTTCACACTAGCTTCGTAATATGCTCATTTATCATGATTCTGCAAAATAAGTAATACCCAAACCCACACATTCACTATAGCCAATATTCAGACTGTGCATTACATTTTGAATTAATATTTATATCCATACTATATTTATTACGGAAATTCTGTCCAAATATTTATTTCCTTCATCTTTTTTATCTCATTTTACATTGTCACATATTGTTATCACGTTTTACATTTGCAACATTGTAATTCTTGCCCATTTTCAGCTATTAATGTTCCGATTATCTGATAAAATACTTCATAATCCTTTTCAATCCGTTTCTTGAATGATTAATTGAGATCAAAATTGAGAAATATTTCTCCAATCAAAAACGAAGACTTGGATGAATTCACTCAGTACATTCTTAGCACGTTCTTCCTTGAATCAATTTCGCACCTAAAGTCAAATCTATTCATCAAACAATCTCTTCCAAATTAGATGCTTAAATAAAGATTAACTTGTATGCATCAGATGCATTTGTTTATACATTTAAATAATTTGCAAGTGTATTTCCATTTTGAAAATTGTAGCTACTTATCCAATGTTGCCAAAGACTCTTTTTACTTCATTTTTTTAATTTCATCTTTTAACCACATAAATACTTTGGAGTATTTTAAACTAAATTTACCACACGTTGCCTGGGAATTGAAGAAAGAGAAATCAGTTTTGAGGACGTTAATTTTGTAATAAAATTATTTTATGAAATTGTAATTTTTAAAAGTTCGTTTTAGCTTTTGATGTTAATCGATTAATAGCATTAAAAACGTATAATAATGTGGAGGTGAGAAACACACGCACATACACAAATACGTACACACAAACACACACACTAATACACATATATAGGCTTTCATAAAGTCACATAATTTCATTAATATATATATACTGTGTCAATTGCTTTATCGCAGATTAGTAAAATATCAATATTTCACTTAATATACCTCACAACAAAATGAAAATTACATATATCATCAAACGACTCCTTTAAGGTTAGTTATTTCCAAAAGTTTTATTAGAATTCATGCGATATTCACGAAGTTATGACAGTTTATTCTTTATTGAAGAATTTCCACTGTCCATCGCCTTATTGCAGGTCTCTTAAAATGTTGTTTTAGGACAAAAATACAATTTCTTATTTTGCGAATTTACTTTTTATTATATTTTTCTGTCAAAGAATAATAAGCAAAAACATATCCTAGGTATGGGCCTCATAAAAATTAATTATTTTTCGATATATCCACCATTTTTCAAATAAAACAACCTTTTGTCCCCCGAGGAAGTCAATTCTTTGATCTTAAAAGGAGTTATGACTCTAGCAACATCAACTATGTTTCTCTAAAAAGCATCCTTTGAAGTAAATTGCTCTCCTCCCTCATAAACTCCTCTTTTTAATATTGACCAGAGATATTCAATAGGGTTAAGATCTGGAGAACACTGCTCAATTGGGTTTATATGTAGAGAACAAGGTCGCCATGTCATCAGATTTTCTCCAGTAATGTCTAGTGACTAAAGGTAGGTTATTGAAGCCTTGGCTGAGTGGGATGGTGCATTGTCGTGCATAAAAATTAATTTGTGGTGACGCGCTAATGGAAGGTCATCAACCCATGGTGACAAATGTTCATTTCAAAATAAAATATAAGACTGGCTTGTCAGTTTGACACCTTATGGAACTCAAAATAGTCAAATTAGTTCATTGCAGATTATTCCAGCCCCAAACCTGACACCTCCACCTCCCTGTTGATGACTGAATCGATGAGGGGTAGGGAATCCAAGAGGACTCTAAACTTTGTCCCACCCCTCTGATCCATAAAGGGTTGCTCTGGCCTCATCGGTAAAAAGAACATTTTTAAAGCTGGATTTAATGTATTTCTGAGCCCAAGCCAAACGTTTGTCCTTATAAGTTTGGTTTAAAACAGGTCATTCTATGGGCTTAATGCTTCTTGCAATTTCGTTTAAAACATTGCACGTGTCTTTCTGGATAGGAAATGTATTCCAGCCTTGTCAAATATAGCAGCACTGTTTCTGTCCGGTTGCTTAATAAGTTGACCGTGAATTTTTCTAACATCACGAGCAGAATCTGACTTTTTTGTGTGTTTGTCCTTCCTTGGTTTGATGTTTGGATTTTCAATGAATGAAGACAATGTTCTTCGATGTCTTTCAAACTTCTTGGCTAGATCTATGAGAGATAAACCTTCTGCAAAGTCTGCAACACCACGTTTCTTTTCACTAGCTGCCAATCTACCCTTTCTATGTATTTTGGGAGATCTGCAATAAAATGAACACACACAAAATTACCAGAAAATAGAAAAATTAGCATAATTTTCAAAATATTCGTTCAAATTCCACAAAAATCTGGGAAATAAGGCACCTGGTTATGCTCTTCCAGTGTTATACCAAATTTCACTTCTATTCATTCCATAGCAATTTCAAAATTAAAAATGTATTGACCTGCAATAAAGCGATATACAGGATTTATAAGTTAGACTTTGTCGAACACAAAGAAGAGAACGTAATAAAGTTGTATGTTATAATTTTGTTTTTATTAGTTTTGTTGATTGCAGAAAATATCTCTTCTCTAACACTTTTTTAGGTGAATTAAGTATTTTTATTAAAAAAATCAAATAAAACTTTTCAAATCAACATCTTGTGATTCCTATATACACCTGATACACTAGTTGCCCAAACCTGAAGAAAGCGTAATGATATTACGTACACATTCAACGTGTCACAATTGTCACTAAACCAATGCCAGCAAAATCAGCCCGGCCATCATTCAGGTTACTGATTCACGATAACCAAGACAAGAAGAAACTAATTTTTTTCCCCAAAAATTTTCTACTTTCGTACTGAGATGGGTAGAATGAAATTGACACTTCTCGGCATTAAAGCTCTATAATTGATAATTCACTCATAGATTAGAGACCAATCCGGACATAAAAGAACATTCCAATCTTCTCATAAAATTTTTTTTAGATTTCTTTTTTAGTTCATTTAGTTGAACTCAACCAGTCATTCAGCCGACCATCGATTACTAAATTCAACATGCATAACTTCAAAAAGCCTGTATATTTAACAATTTAGTAGATATAGGTATTTTCAGCTTGAAAATAATGGTAAAATTGATTGCCTAATTTCAAAATGTGCTAGATTTTATTAATTTTTCCACTCCCGTTTGCTTGGAAAATGCTTGTTCAGTGGAAATTATTTTGAAAATCGATGAGATAAATTCCGAATTATGTTTTATATGCGTATAAATGTTTCTAAGTTATTCATCAGAACAAAATACTGATCAACATTGTTTACTGTAAAGATCTAACAAATATGATAGTAAGCTATTATTTTGACCTATATAATTACAAGTTAAATAAGTCTGAGCCTGGTATTTCTGTATACACGAACAAAAAACAGGCAAAAATGAAATCAAACTAATATTAAAGCTATAGGGATCAGAAGAAAAATCGAAGCATCATGAGGGACAGTCTCCTTTCATAGCCAACAGAAGAAAATAGAATCATCACAAATCAAAAAGAAGAAATGGAGTTTTATTACGAAAGCAACTGCACACAAAGAAGCCCCTTTACACATATAGGACATAATCGTAAATTATGTTACTGATATTGCGATCATCTTGTAAATTGAAATAAGTAACGGGTACTAATTAAACGAAAACATGATTAAGATCATATTGAAGAAAGCGTTTGCGGAAGAGCCCTTTGAAGCATATGAAAAGCTCTAGAGAGTACAAGGGATTGGGGAATTAGTACATTCCAATAATATCAAAAGGGTGACACAGTTAACAAGATATGTCGAAAAAAAAGCTATGCCAAATAGCAAAACTAGCTTTTATAATAGGCTTCCATGAAAACGTAGTTTTGATCCTGCCACAAAATATATCAGTATAACTTAAAATGCAATTCTTTTAACATTCAAACTTTACTAAAAAAAACAATATAATGAAAGTTTGCAAGAATAAAGTAACAATTACGTGTGTAGTTTGCTATGAATTAATTCGTATATCAATTAGCAGTCATAAAAAAGGCATCATAAAAAGACAGAGGTGAAAGTAACGTCATTGGCACGAAGGATATGAGACGTGGTAAAACGTTGTGCACGTGCTGACAGTTATTGTTTATTATTTTTCTAATTAGACCACATCAACAATGGTTGATAGTAATAAATTTGTCAAATATAAATGGGCTTCCTGTAACATTCTGTTCCCTCCGAATTCAAATAAGTTGTGTTATGTTTTAAATACAAAATGGATATTTCAAATTATTTACAACTGGACGGTTGGAGTGTTGTTTTTTAGAAGAGGGGAATCAGGTGTAAATTTGTGTTTAATGGGTTAAATCGATTAAATAAATCAGTTTGTTTCACAATAATACTATAATAATATAATGTTGTAATTTAAATAAGAGAAAGGGGATTTCGAATAAAAATCAGATATTGAATAAACAAAAAACAATAAAACTTACTCGTATTATACCCCTCCCTGCCGGTCACTGAGGTGTGACCGACAGACGTGTTATAGTAAATGTCTTAAAGCG
The DNA here is from genome assembly GCF_053919585.1 of Euprymna scolopes. Classification (NCBI taxonomy): domain Eukaryota; kingdom Metazoa; phylum Mollusca; class Cephalopoda; order Sepiida; family Sepiolidae; genus Euprymna; species Euprymna scolopes. Next base: position 84,013,496 of record NC_136498.1, on the reverse strand, counting down.
GTCTCGGGAAGATATGTAGGGTCTATAAGAAGAAAAGCATACCTGAGATGTTGGATGTGCTGTGTGGCTCCCTCTTCTCTCAAGAAACGTCTTGACCTCTTCACCGTTGGTGGCATTCTGACTGGAATTTTCTTTCTTCATTTTCTGGACCGTGTCGTTGTTTTAATGAAGGCGTTTATGAAGGCATTTATGGCAGACACAAGAAAAACAACACGCGACACAATTGAAATATATATGGAACATAACTACTTTATTTTACATTAGAGATATAATATATTACAAAAAACTATTACAATTTAAAACTGGACAATAAGCTTTTCAAAATCAACTAACCTAACTAATTTTGAGGGATGGGTGCTCCCCCCCCCCTCGTTTACGGAGAGACAGAATATGCGTCTTCACTTCATGGTGGTCTTGCAGGAAAGAGAGAGAGAGAGCTCTAGGAAAGGGAATTATTGGAAGGCGTTTCTTTGTATCTCTATGCAGATGGCCAAATAACCACCCGACCATGCCGCAGAGTGTGTTTGAAACAGTGGCACAAAGAAATAGTGCCACCCAGTATTAGAAAAGTGGGATAAAATTGATTTGAATTATAAAAAAGAAATTAGTGTTAATATGAGAAGAATTAAAATGATAAACGTTAGTTTGAAACGTTCGAAAGTACGTGGCCCATTCGAAAAATTGCTGCATTATAATAATGGGTCAATATCATTAAAAGAAAAGAAAAAAATAAATTTTGAAATATTTTCATATCAAAATATGGAGATTTAAATAAAATCATAAGAATTGAATTGAAAAACATTGTTAAAAACATGAAGTAGCCAGAGGGAGTTTTTCCTGAAATGAAAATTGTAGAGGTTGAATGAAGAACACTTGAAACACATGTTTAGAGACAAAGTGATGGAGGATTACCAGTTCAGGAAATAAGAACAGTGGAAGATGTTGAAAGGTAACACACCAGACTTGTAAGGATAGGTTGATGATGGAATGAGGAAGTTGAGAAATGTATCGAAAGCAGAAACAAAGTGGAATGAGAAAAGCTTTAGTGAATAAGAAAATGTAGCTGGTTGCAAAGGTGACAGTAAGAAAAGCAATATACAAGGCCAGGAAAGAGCCTGAGCAAGCCAGGTGTCCATGTATATATATAAAAGGATGACTAAAAGAGTTAAGTATTCAGAATACTAACAAGATAGAAACGACAAATATAGGTATTCTTGGATAGAAGTGCATTCGAAATATTAATGAGGTGCTAACAACAACTGAACAGGACAAAAGAGGTGCTTAGAAATGTTATTATAAGAAATTGCTAAATGCTGAGTTTTCACTAAAAGTTGTAGAAGCAATTTTTAATCGAGATATAAGAATCGAAATAAAAGAAATAATATGGGTATAAATAATGAATGAGATAAAGAAGAGTAAGGCGGCGAGACTCTCAGATGTTGTCACAGAAATATTGAAGAATTCAAGTAAAATAGATATTAAGATGATCACAAGCTCGACAAATCAGATTTAATCTTGTTTTCAAATATTTGAATTTTAGTACAATTGTGAGTTACGGTAAAGGAGGAGCTCTGCATAGAGATAATGAAAGAAGCCTATATTCTTATATAGTTTCTTTCCATGCAAAACTATATGGGAATGATACGATGGATGTTTAATGTGAGTGTTAAAGGGACAGAACTAAATCTAGACATTATAAGGAGATGTGTATAGAAAAGGAAACTGCGATCGAATGGTCATGTTTAAAGAATAGATTAAAGTAATTGGGTTAGTAGGTGTAAATTAGTAGCAGAGTTTAATAGTAGGGGTACGCCAAGGAAAACACGATAAGTGACGAATATGTACTTAAGAGGAAGTAGTTTGGAAGTCAATTTCTAAAAACCGTCCAGCACATGATGATGATAGTGATAATGATAGTGATGGTGATGACGACAATGACGATGCTGCTGCTGCTGCTGATGATGATGATAATGATGGTGACGACTCTGATGATGACGACGACGATGATGATTATTATGAGGAGGATTAATTGGAAAACCTTTATTCAAATCAATCAAAACCAACACTAAAATTTGCAAACATGAAAAAATAATGAGACACCATCTGAAAAGAAGTGTCGCATATTTTTAATAACACAAAGATTGAAGATTGATGACATATTGGAGTCATAGTTAGCCGTCGAGGTGTATCTGCGTTTTATTTGCGAGTCAACTCCTATAAAAATGAGAATACTTTTGATGCAAATTAAACCGGCTCGTACACATAAAATCTTTCAATTCTTTCACACGTTACATGATGCCAATAAGTCTGTCTTTTCGATGTTATGAAAAATCTCAAGCAGTATTATCGATGGTAATAGGTTTTAATTAAAACTATAGTGTGAGTTGATAATTTGATACAAATTCAAACAAATTGTAACAATCAGCTTGATTGCTTTGTGGTATTCGAAAACAATTAATTACAAATAACCTGCATAAGTAATGAATGATTTGATCTGTGATAATAATAAATCGATTCTGTGTTGTCAATTATTTGTTTTAATTAAAAAACTTTACATTCGATTCAAAAGAAAACGCGATTGTTTGTAAATAAACCCGATATCTACTGCATAGCTGATGGCAGACTTATATTAATTCTATCAGATACCGAAACTTATCTCTATGAAATTGTTTATATGTTCATATTTTTGTACGTACATGATTAACTCCTAAACTAATAAACCAGTCTTTATGAATTTTGTAACACAGGTGCTTTATGTAAGGGGCTGTAATGTGGGTTGTATTTAGTTTGATTTTATTTTATGCAAAATGGATAAAAAGGGTGAAAGCCTTTTGTAAAAATACATTCGATTTTTGCAAAATTGTAACAAAAAGATATGACATTAATAAATATCTTCAAATTCAATTTCTTTCGAGTATTTTTAAGGTATTTTGTGGACATACTATAAGCACAGACCGCCATTTGAAAATTCAAATTTGTCAGATTTGAATTTGACCTTAGTTATAAAATTCCAATCAAGTAATACGAATTTAATTTCTTCATAGTCCCACTAAATTTGAAAAATTTTTTAAATAAATATCATCTAATAAATTTTGATCCCAATTAGAATAAAGACTGTAGACATAACGTTTAATATAATTATATCTTGATTTTAATCTTTTGCAAGAGAACATTAAGGTGGTGCAAATCAGTTCTCTTTGTGGAATTATTTTTACTTGGTGCTGGCATTTGTACAATGAATTACATTTTGAATATGCTAGCTTTCCATTGTTTCATAGATTCTATTTTCTGAAAATTGAAATAAAATATTTTGCAATAATCAATAAGATTGTTTGGGATGATAAATAAGCGGATTTCAATATTAATCGAATTATTTAGATTGATCGATTTTGATAATAATAGCAGATTGAAAACATTATCCATGATTTTATTCTATTGAACTTCAACAACAATGGCATCTCTTAAAAGAAACTGAGATTGAACTGCTTCTCTGACAATTTATTATCTGAGATCAGTTTATCGCCTTAAGGCATTGCGTATTTATTCAGTCGGTAAGTCAGCGATAACAGACTTTAACTGTTTAAATGGAACTGAAACTTTTATTACATAAAGTGAATCATCAACAATGCCAGAAAGTCTTGGCAGGCAGTAATTTCTGACTACAAATTGTATTTACTGTTGAACCCAACTGATATTATTGAATTGCAGATGCAGGTGCCAACACTTGAGATGCAACATTGGTGTATTGACAAAGCAGAATTTGGCAACATCAGTGAGAAAGATTAGTGACTGCGCTCCAGTTAAAAGGAACCTTTGAAAATCGGACTTTCCATACAAGAGATTGACCTCTTCAATATGAAAAGATGAGATGCAAACTACAAAGACAGATGATTCTGAAGTTTAGCGATTCTGTATTATTTGAATATGCCAGATGATTATAATGATATCATTGCAAATCGGATAATGTGAACGATACACTGCAACCGGTATGATATGATATAACACACTAGCTGGGATAAACGTCTCAGGACGGATCCATCATATTGAAATGAATGTGGAAAATTTAAGAAGTACAAAAGATCCAAATACTTCATTTTTTTTCAAAAAACGTTTTTTTATGACAAAAAGTGCACGAAAATGGCGATCATATAATTGAAGTTATGGATATAAAATATAATTGAAGTTATGGATATAAAATATAATTGAAGTTATGGATATAAAATATAATTGAAGTTATGGATATAAAATATGATTACATTTATGGAATTCATCTCACATTAAAGAGAGAATTTTTATTAGCAAAGTTTACTAATTCTTTTAAGAATATACACCCCGTGCCAGAATTATATGCAAATCGATATTTTTGTTCTAACTCCGAGTTTTCAATGAAAAATTGTGAAATTTAGCACGTTATATGGCAACACTAACACAAGTGCAGATAAAATTTTTTAACCTAATCTGCACAGTAATAAACAATTGGCAGTCATTTTGGTGATTTGCATTTTTTTCAGTGTGCCAACTTTATATGCAAACCAATGCTAAAATATGGTCTAGTGCTAAAAGATCATTGAAACATTGATTATTCTAGGAATTTGTAAATTGAGAACAACAATAATAAGAAACAAACAACTTCAATATGGTTTCATAGTACAATCAATATCTTATATAAATGCCATTTTTATTGACAAGAGCAAAAACCCTTTGGTCCATTGAAGATGTCAAACTTTCGATTTCATCTGATGAAATGTCTTTGGCAGCAGACAAAATAGCATTCAAGAGGTCATCCTTGGAGTTGTACTGCCTTCCTCCGGAGTAAATATTTTGTTTCAAGATGCTCCACAGATTTTCGATGGGATTTAAATCTGGAGAATAGGCTGGCCATCGAATTATTTTCCCATGTCTGGCAAAAACTCTCTCCAAATATTCAGTGGCTATCCTTGCAGAATGAGACGGTGCATTATCATGCATGAATACCATTGTTTTCCGGAATGCCAAATTCTTCTTGTGCCAGGATTCCAAGTGTTCCTTAATGAAGTCAATATAGAGTTTGGCGGTAATTTTCACTTCATCTGCAACTCTGAATAGTCCTACCAGCTCATTGCCAATAATTGCAGCCCAGAACATTACACCACCACCTCCTTGTTGGTGCCTGATCCTTTGGGGACGTAGACCATTATAGTACCATCCTCTCCTCCACTCATCGGGTCCATCAAGGGTCGCTCGTCACTCATCGGTGAACAAAACAGTTTGAAAATTCACGTTCATGTGATCTGTTACCTATTCCATCCTCTTTTTCTTGTGGATATCCTTCAATTGAGGATGGACCTCTGGCTTTCCAAATTTTGCAATCGTCCGAAGGATACGGCAACGAGTTGATTTGGGCACATCAGGAACGCCAGCTTTTTTCAAAAACTTGTTTGCTAGTTTCAAGTGGGTTACGGCGAACTTCTCTCTTGATCTTGCTCATTGTTCGACGTGACAGATATGATTTCTTACGAATTTTCCCTTTTGTCAGAACGTCCGTTGCAAAGTTGAGGGGTAGTACAATATTTTTTGATTGTACGATGATCACGGTGTAATTCTTTGGTAATTTCTAAGGTGGAAATCTCATTATGGAGCCTTTGAACAATTTTAGACTTCTCAGCTTGACTTAAGGCATCTTCACGTTCCATCTTGCATATAAAGTTGGCATGCTGAAAAAAACTGCAAGTCACCAAAATGACTGCCGCTGGCTCGCAGATCAGTTTAAAATTTTATACCTGCGGATGCGTTAGTGTTGCCGTATAACGTGCGAAGTAAAACTATCAGAGTTAGAACAAAAATATCGATTTGTATATAATTCTGGCATGGGGTGTATATTTTAGTATTTTTAATTTATGGTTGAATCTGTTTAAAATCAGAAGTAACATATATATATATATATATATATATATATATATATATATATATATATATATATATAAGTTGGTGGAACGGTACAACAAGTGCATTGAAGCCAGAGGAGATTACTACAAAGAGGACTAAAGTTTCATGTGTATACTATCAATAAAAGTGAAAAAGTCTAGAAACTTATTGAAAACACCTAGTATATAATAATTGCACTCTCCTCGCACTCAGAATAAACCCTAATATGCTATTAATTGACTGTTAATCTCTTGTACTTCTGAGATCACTTTCTATATCCCCAATAGAAGCTCATACATCCAGGTTGACATAGTTTTGATGGATTCACATCTAACCGCCTTGTCTCCAAAATGTGTATGAGCCACCTGGAAACTAAAATCTTCAATAGCATTCTCGAAACTATTCCTATATGTTAGATATGTTGACGATAGACTCTTATTAACTGAAAACTTAAAGAAATTAACAATAATCCAAACGCACTCAAAAATAATTCGGTATTTAATTTCACAGATGAAATAAATATAAATAACACAATTCCCTTCCTCGATTTGAAAATAAAAGCTGACACCGGTAACTTTATTTCATACACGTGCAAAAAAGCCTGCAAGTAAACAATCAAACTTTGTTAATTTCGAATGTGAATGTCCCTACGGATGTAAAATGGCTGTAGTGAAAATCTCATCTACTCAGCCAAACGCAACTCATCTACCTACTAACAAAATATTTTATTTGACACTTTCTGACATTAAACCCAACCCTTCCCACATCATATCGTCCATCAACAAATTAAACAAACCTCACAAAACAACAACAAAAAAAACAAAAAAAAAAAAAAACAACAACAACAACAACAACATAATAATAATAATAATAATAATAATAATAATAATAATAATTTATTATACTGTAACCAAAAGCGCCCTTATTATAAAATAACGAAAAAAATAATAAAAATATCGTATATAAACATATTTTCTCCATAGAAAAAACCCTCTTAATTACGACTTATCATTTACTAGCTGTGCGTCCGGCGTTGCCCAGTCATAAAATATGCTTAAATATGATATTTTAATTTATGAAGATTTTATTGCTAGAGAGTCATTTGTCTATGGAATATTATATATTATATTACACCCAATATGTAGTAGCGATTTAAAAACTAATATATATATATATATATATATATATATATATATATATATATATATATATATATATATATATGACTTGGGTGCTATCAGTTACAATCGAAATCAAAACATATAGTGTTACTATTTGAGCTATCGCCAGATGGATAAGAAATAGTTAAAAATGAACAAAAGTCGACATATAAATATATATATTTGCGCATTCATACAAAGAACACACTCAATCGACTTACGCCTTCCAAGTTCCAATTTTTTCGATTCTGATCCTCTAGCAGTTATTTTTATCGGCTAACACCCATAAAAGAATGGTACACACAAACGCAATCATTTGATATATCTCCTCCATATATACACATATATATGATAACTGTATATATATGATAACTGTATATATATGATACACTATATATATATATATATATATATATATATATATATATCACAAAAGTTAGTACATCCCTCAGATTTCTGCAAATATTAAAGTATATCTCTTTATGACCCAACATTAACAAAATAAGACTTTGACGCAATGAAAAGTAGTCTGTATGCAGCGTATATAACAGTTAATTTATTTTCCCCTTGAAATAACTCAAAATATAACCATTAAAGGTTAAACCGCTGCCAACAAAACTGAATAAACCTTTTATGGAAAGTTGTCGATATTAACATATACTATATCATCTGTCATTATTTTTATATTATTTTGTATGACCACCATCATTATCCAGAACTCCCTTTACTCTACTGGACATAGAGTGTACCAGAACTGTCACTGGAATGCTCTTCCACCCATCCATGATGACGTCACAGAGCTGGCAAATATTTGAGACTTGGTGCAACTTCACCTTCCGCTTGAGGATACCCCAAAGAGGTTCTATTGAGTTCAAGTCTGGAAACATGATTGGCCAGTCCACCACCTTTGCCCTCGGCCTCTTCAGTAAAGAAGCGGTCGTCTTGTAAGAATGTTTGGGTCCATTGTCATGCTGGAGCATCTCCTGCGACCAAATTTCTTAAAGGAGGGGATCATGCTCTGCTGCAGTATTTTACAGCACATGTTGGAGTTCATGTTTCTCTCAATGAAATGTAACTCTCCAACACATGCAGCACTCATGCAGCCCAGACTATGACATTCCTACCACTATGTTTGATTGTAGGTTTGCCACACTTATCTTTGTACTTGCAGCCATTGGAATCAAACAAATTAATCTTCATTTGATCAGACTATATGTCATGGTCCCAGTAATCCATGTGCTTTGTTGATATGTCGTCAGTAAACTGTTTGCGGGCTTTCTTGTGTATCATCTTCAAAAGAGGCTCTTTCTGGGTTGATAGCTATGTGCACCAATTTGATGTAGAGTGCGGTGTATCAGCTGAGATTTAACAGGCTGACCCCCCTTACTCTCTTCAATCATATATTAGGTTGACAAGAAAGTTCTTGCCGTTTTTAACTTTTAAATTCAAACGAACATATCTCGACTCAAACAAAACTTTATTGATTGAAACACACACACAAAACAAGTGTATTTATGCCAGTAATGTAAAAACCTTGCGTTCAGGTGGTGATGAAGTTGCTGAACGCATTTTTGATATCGCTTAGGTTTATGAAGCATTTCTCACACAGAGAGTCGTTGAAATGCTTCACTTAAAGTTTAAAATGCAAAAGTCAAATATCCTGGTTCAGTTGTGCTCTAAACAGAAACATTCATTTCAGTAAGTGTGTGATCTGGAGAGTATGGAGGATAAGGCAGACTTTCATTAATTCGTTCACCTTCTGCAGGGTCAGTTTAGCAACACACGGTCGGGCATTGTTGTGAAGGAGTATTGGTCATTGCTGTTGACTAATACTGAGAGTTATTATCGAAGTTTCTGATGCCTTTCATCTATTTATTGGCAGTATTTTTTTCGCTGTAATTGATGAGATTGGTCGTAGACAACCAAACAGTCAGCATAACCTTCTTTTGGGTGCAACTCTGGCTTCGGAAAATGTCATGGAGCTCTATCAGCGTCTAACTGCTGAGCTCAGCATCGCCGGTTATTGTAAAGAACCCACTTTTCATCACAAGTCACAACCTGGTTAAGAAACAGGTCATTTTTGTTGCGTAAAAAAAGAAGACACTTCATTACAGCGCTTCTTTTGACCGTCGTTCAATTCGTGAAGCACCCATTTATAAAGTTTTTGTCTTCTCAATCATCGTTTACGTTACATCTAACTCAGAAGCACGTTCTTCAACAGTTATGCATGGATGTGATTTGACCAAGGTATTTAATTGATAGTTGTCAACATCCGATAGCCGATCACTACACTCATCATCATCAATACTCTTGTTGCCGCCACAAAATTAGATAGAGCGAAAAACGCTCTTTAAAATAATATATAAAGAAAAGGTATTATAACAAAAACTTATTTGAAAATACATCATTTAAAATGAAATTTACCAATTCTATTAGAACTTTCTTCGCAACCTAATAAATATTCACTGCCATGTGAAAATAAAGATTATATGACTAAATTATGGTCTTAGAAAGGTTTTCTGTAGATGGTTTTAACATGAATACATTATATATATAAAAGGAACTTTGTCTCTGTGTGTGAGTTCGTTCCTTATAGATTGGAAACCGGTTGAATGAAATTTCACACAAAGGTACTTTATCTGCCTGAGAGTGTTCTTAAGTAAGTTTTGTATCAGAATGTCTTTGATAAGTATCGATAATCGATAATGAAAATAATTAAAATGTTATGTTAAAAGAAAGAACATGCGATTTTGATTAAACTTAACACCTTACACGGTCTAACATCACAAGAGCATTTAAGAAGTTTTGTCACAAGCCGAAAGGTCCGACATATAAAATCCACAGTAATTTTTAATATGACAGGAGCGTGTTCGAAATAAATGTTTCTGTTTAAAGCACGCTTGCATTTAAAACTTTAATTCAAGTCATTATGTATAAAAAATAATTGTATAAAATCAATAGTAGGTGCTCTACAGAGGACTACAATGTATTGTGGATTAAGTCACAGCAGAAAGGCGTGCGAAGCTTCCTCCTGGTGCACTGTGGTGAGTCCCTAACTAGATCAATTAGTTTTACACAGATTTTGATGACAGTAAAAATATGGGAGTATGAAAAATTTAATTTTACTAATTTTATTTATTGCGGACTATTATCCTCATCTTTTTCTTAGTTGTTTTTCACAATGTTTCGGCCAACTATTCCTCTGGCCTTCGTCAGATGGTAACCGCGACAGATAGGAACTCTGAATCTCCTGACTGCATTCACTGCAATTACTGCCTTCCATAGTTGTCGTTTCACCACGTTTTGGCCAAGTAAACCTCTGGCCGGCTTTGGGTAAGATTGAAACCGCTATCTTCAGACAATTCTCACCTGGAACCGCAGAGAAAGCAATAGATTACGTTGTCATCTTTTTCGATGAAAAAAAAAACAACTTTTCTATTGTATGGAAAACATAACTTTAAAGGATCTCATTTAATTTGTTTCAATCTTTCTAATAACTGTTTCAATTTTTTTAAATTTAAAAACATCCTTCAAAGAATATCTTAACCTTCTGATGAGAATCCTTTTCAAAAACTTGGCTCAAGGGAAATTTAAGTCTTAGTTTAACATATTAAGAAAATATGCAAATGGGTTTTATCTGTAACAATATACTTGTTGTTTTGCTCTTATATATACACACGCGCGCACACACACATACCCACACACACACACACACACTATATGCATATATTGAACAAAGACGTAGAAATTTCTAGATTAGTATAACTCTGATGTAAACTGTCTGCTACGTCTGTAGAAAATTTTTGCACCGACTGAGATTAGCAGTTATTCCAAAAGTATGGATAGTTCTACACAAAGTCTTCACCGCTATAAACAAATCATTTGTGTCGATTTCACAGAAAAGAAATTGATATTTTCAAGAACGTTTCGTGATCAGGAAAAAGTTTAATCCTTTTATAAAAAAATTAGATTAGATATTTATTTTCTGAGTTGAGAAGTCTAATAATGTTTAACAGTAAAAAAAGAGAAGATTAGTTATTTACACGCACTATGTTACAACATATAATAATACCTCTTTTCACTCTTAAGAGACAATGGATAGTTCTTGTAAGTGTGCATATACAATGAATCCATAGTGAAGCAATGATTATAAAACACACAGAGGAAAGCTTTCCAAAGAGTATTAGTAAAAGTGATGCAGGGTCTCCAACAGAACTTAAATCCTGCACGACAAACCCACAGTCTGCGTTTGTAACTACTTCGTCACATCACTTTCATTATATAGACGTGCATAGATGTGTAAATTAAAATGCTTAGACTTTGATATTATATTTATTTATTATGTATATATTATATTTGATATTTTAGTATTCGAAAAAGGCCAAGATAAACACACTTTGTACATACATGAGATAAAGTTGAAGTGAGATATTCAGAAATACTGCAGATCTTCAAATCAGCTATATGGTTAAAACTGGATTAAACAGAGATGTTATAATTTAGAAATTAATAAAACTTATGACGGTATCTCAGTTCCAGAAAACCGGCATCAACAAAAGTTTTTGCGAACGAACTTTTTGGGGACATCTATTGATAACAAAATATCATCAACACGAATTGATAAAGTATACCACAATTAAAAACAAACAACAAAACTACGACTATTCTATAGTTCATACCTGTCAATATTATCTTATATTATTTTATAATCATTTCTTCCTCCATTTATTGAATAAATAGACATTTTTATTATTATATTTAAATATTATGCAGCCATATTTCTATTGTATGACTGACCAGAAAATATTTTAATTTAATTGTCATAAACTTTCATTATTGATATAAATAGAATTGTTCATTGTACTTGTGGCAGTTTTTTTTTCTGTGAAATAACAGGAAAATTGATTATTGCTTGGATTAACTGGAGGCTGATGTTTGAAGATTATTTTTTATTCAGACTATTGATTTTTGTTGTGTTATCCATACAGTTGTAATTGGTTATAAGCACGATATTTCAACATGAGTCGTTGACCATTTTTTGTAAGTGTTTTTTAAGTATTTATCGTTTGGTTGCAATAAAATTCTAAAACTCATTATTATATATATATATATATATATATACAGTGATGATCATATTTATTGGCACGGTAAAATAAAAGTTAAATTTTGTCTAATAAATTCTAAAAAAAGGGATTAAATTAAAGAAAATAACAAAGTATATTATGTATTTTAAACTGGCCTTTCCGATGCAGCAATCGGATTTTAGAAAAAATAAATAACAAAGGAACAACAAACATAATTGCAAAAATCCCTTGTTCAAAATTATTGGCACGGCTTTGTTTTTCTTTTAGTATCAGTATAATATCAATCAATTTCCGGTTTACGTGCTTTCTGAACTTTTTTATAGCCATATTATGCTTGTTTAACGCTAATTCAGTGAATAATTTTTTTCAGATAATTTTTAGATAGCGATTTATTTAAACTATTATAAGTGACTAAATTATAATTTTCAATCGCCATGGTTAAAACTAAGGAACACAGCGAAGACGTCAGGAAGCCTGTTGTAGCATGCCATACCAATGGGGAGGGCTATGATAAGATTTCAAAGAAGCTAAATCTTCCCAAATCCACTGTTAGAGCCATAATAAACAAGTTCAAATCGCAAGGCCACGTTATGAGTTTAGAGGGTAGAGGGAGAAAAAGGATTCTTTCCCCAAGAGATGAACGGAAAATTGTT